>NC_136263.1:154165776-154175397 GCF_964187855.1 Myxine glutinosa | reverse complement strand
GGGATTTGAAACGAGCTGTGCATGCAAGAAACCCTCAAACATCGCACAGCTGAAATAATTCTGCATGGAGGAGTGGGCAAAAGTTTCTCCCAGTCGATGTCAGAGACTGGTAGACAGTTATAAGAAACGCCTACTTGAGGTTGTTTCTGCCAAAGGGGGAAATACCACCTCTTAGAGCCAAGGGTGTACTTACTTTTTCCACATGCGAAATTTGCATTTATGTTTATTTAAATTATACAATGGACTACAAAATGTAAATGTTTCATGATATTTGTTATATTATATCACCTTTATCTGTCAATATTGTTGAAATGAAGATCAAATATCTGCATGTTGAAATATGTTGAAAAAGTCAAAACTTTACATGGGGTGTACTTACTTTTTCACGTGACTGTATGTACAATGATCGGTAGACGCAGAGACACAGAGCAGCACTTAAACAGTCTTTTCCTAAATCCCAGACTCAGGCCCGTTCACACTCACACAGGGAATTGCAGGCAGGATGCTGTTCAGGCCAAACGCGCCGACTTGGTCATCCAGGAATGGCCCCGTCCGGATCTCCACGGTCCCAGCACGTCCCGCGAAGAAGGAAAGCAGGCGGTGGAAGGATCCTCGTAGCGCGTCTCCCGAACAGAACAGATGATGAGGCAGGAAGGCAAAGTACGCGTCTCTCAGCGCGGCTGGCGGTTACACAGCACGTTATCACTCGCGTAACTCAATGCACAATATGCGGCTCGGCTTCAAGCTCAACCGAGCGTCACTTTCATACGAGCGCTTATGCTCGTTCATGCGCGTCTTTCTCCACTCAATGCCAACTCAGTCCTCGTACCTCAATTGCTCCTCGAACTGCTCATTTGTTCTCGAACTCCTGCAACTGCTCCTGAGGGCTTTGCGCACCCGCCTATATCGATACGCCCCCGAACCTTCCAACCACGACCTGTGAGGCAGTGCTGCAGCCACGTCCTGTGAGCCCTGATTGGCGGCTCGCGCTTACCGTCAGCTTCTCTGTCGCCCTCATTCGGTCTTGCCCCGACCCTCCAGGCCGGCCTCGAGTTAATTCGCGCGAAAAAGCCAAAGGCAGCACCAAGAGACGTAAGGCGATGGAGGCGGCATAGGACAATGGAAGCGATGAAAGGACCTATTCTCATTGCTCTACTCAATGCAAAACTAACACAGGAAAAGGTCTATTATTACACATACGATGAAATAATTGAACTAACGCGTGAGGCTACGTGTTGTTTGTGCGACTAACTATGAGGGGGAAATTTAACCTTTATTGGACAAAACTCAAAACCGCAACAATATATATATTGTCATGCGATTGCCCCTCGTTTAGACAGGGGGATCGCGGATGGAGGCGTTTATGCAATCCAATTTATGGCGGACCAATACACGAGACGGGATTCGGGGGAGAAACCAGACTTCTTTGCAGTGGCTACCGACCCTGTTGCTTCAAATTTCTCGACAATCAATCGTATGTTTCTTCCCTGGGGTGGGTTAATATCGAATTGCTGTGCCAAACGGCGTGCCGCCATCGTTGGTTGTTCATGACATTTGTAGTAATGTTTCACGGCCGCAATGCATTCAGTTATTGAAAGGTAATTCATGGTTCAATTTGGTGCAACTTCAGTAACTTTCCAAACTCTCAGCAATAACCTGCAAAACAAACAAAAAAATAAATAAATTAAGCAAATTAATAATCTGCAAGTCAATTATTAACAACATGACATCCCAGAAAGAATGTGACAGCCGAAAAAACAGAAATTGGGCGCTACTTTTGACTCACCCTGCATGCATATATATATATATATATATATATATATATATATATATATATATATATATATATATATATATATATTGTTGCGGATATGAGGACTGTATTTTTTTTTGATTGTGTGTTTTATTTATTATTAATATTGGTTATTCTGCGCCTCCTGCCTCCGGAGCTGTGTAAAGGTCAAAGGGCGTCCCATAATTAGGCCATAAAGCATCCACACCACAGCTAATCATAGAATACCCCTGTTCAACAGTTATATCTTATTATGTGTTTTAGGGTAAGGCTGTGTCTCCCATTAATTGAAATACTCCATTGCACCAGTGAAAGAGATAGATTCCCTTCATTCCCATTCCCAAAACTTCCATTCCCCCTTTTCGTCAATTGCCAACTGCATTTTGGGCGGTTTTCTCTTCATCCACCATTGGCCACGAGGCAGGGTTGGGGAAGAAAGGCGGGTCCCCACCTCGTCATCGAGGGGAGGAGTGAGTCAGCCCCACTCAACCAACCACGAACAAGGGGTTGGACTTGGAGAGGGTGTGGAGAGAAACATCGAGGAGGTTCGCGAAGGTTGAGGGGTGGGGCCTATATAACCCGCAGGCAGGGCGTTCCCAAGGCAGAAGAGAGATGAGCCTTTACCGAGAGACGAGAGGGAGTCCAAGGAGTTGAGTCCAACCAAGAAGTCCAGAGTTGAGCTGCAGATCGAGCCACCGAAACTGCGAGAGAAGTCCAGAGTTAAGCTGCAGATCGAGCCACCGCAACTGCATTTTACTGCAGCTGGAGCCACCGCAACTGCATTTTACTGCAGCTGGAGCCACCGCAACTGCAGCCACAGCAGCGTGAGGCCTGGACGGCAGTTTGGAGCAGGGCCGCGAAGGGGCGGCGGCTGCCCAACGAGTCGATCGGGGCAGGACCAGTTGGACCTCCCTATCCCGCCAGCCATCCATCCATCTCCCGCCAGTCCTATCATCATTCCCCGTGTAAGTGTGCTCGTAGTCTGTCTTTTGTCTTGTCCCTGGGTAGTAACAATAAGTCTGTATAAGCTAGTATTTTCACTGTGTCACCTGCGTCTCATGTGCTTGTAAATAAACGTGACTGCTGTCTTTTTGCTTATGTGTGTGCATAGTAAATAAATTTAGTAGTATTTCCAAACCTTTCTTTGCCTTCGTTTTCCTCTTTGCATTCGGTCGCTTTATAGTTTTCCATATTGGGCAGCCGCGGTGCGATACGGCCAACGTTTGGGTGGAATCGGGTTCTAGTCGGGGAATAACTGTTCGGTCGCGGCAACACCACCGCTCGGTAAAATAACATCTTTAACCGCGTCCGTAACAATTGGTGTCGAGGAGTGGGATGCGAGGCCCGAAGCGCGCTTAACGCGCTCAAAATTACAAGCAGCTGGAAATTGTTTTATTTTTAAAGGAAAACCCGAATTTTGAAATCGCGCCATAGCTGGTCAAGGCGATCGGATGCTGGTGGGTGAGCTAGAGGAGGGGTTAGGAGTAACCCAGGATCAGAGGGACGAAGTAGAGGAGAACATTGGCAATGTGGTTGAGGGAGTATCAGACGCGCAAAATGGCGCTCTCGCGCACGAGGTTACAGGCACACAAAATGGCGGCCTCCCGTACGTGACGGCGATAGCCGGACCCGCAGTGCCAATGGACTGGGGTGTTTTGATGATGCATTTCAGTGCCGCTCTGAGAGGTGACAGTAAGGGATTTGATGCAATGATGGCTACTCAGGGGCTAGACGCGAAAAAAGCGAGGCACGAAGCAAGGTACAACCCGGTTGGATTTCGGGAGCAAATAAACGCCACGGTAAAAAGAATACAGGAAGACATTGACCGCAGGTTGGGCGAGCAGGTCCCACGGGTGCACGAGGAGGTAACGCGGGTCGAAAAGCGCTGGTTGAGCGAGGCGGAGGAAAGCACGGGTAACCGGACCGGGGTAGAAATCGCGACACGGGGTTTGGAAAAGCCGGCGACCGATGAGGTAGAGGGAATTTTATTAAAGCCAACGGTCGTCGAGGTGAACAAAGACAAAGCAGTGCTGGGAATTAAAATTGAAGAGATGACGGAGGTAGCCCGGGAATTGCAGGGAGAAATGGAAAATGTGCAAAGTCCCTGCTCAAATCATGATGATGTACGCACTACCCAAATAAAGAGTTTGCAGGTGCGCGTGGAGAAGGGAATCCCCCAGGTGAGTCGTGCTGTATATTGTGCGGGTAGATTTTGCAGGAGGATGTTTGGCGACAAAAGAATTTTCGCGCGCTTGGGATCGAGGAAGCATCCGGGCGTTGGTGAAGGGTCCCGTGTGAGTGGAAATGGCACGCGTGTGGAAAAAAAGTGTGCGTCAAGGGGTGAGCGTGTTACGAAGCGCGAGTGTGATACCGAGTGCGAGCGAGAATGCACGTCGGGGTGTACGGAGTGTGACACAGGGAGTGAGAGCAATAAAAAGTGTGCGTCAAGGGGTGAGCGTGTTACGGAGCGCGAGTGTGAAACCGAGTGCGAGCGAGAATGCACGTCGGGGTGTACGGAGTGTGACACAGAGAGTAAGGTGGTGGTGGAACGTGTGCGAGGAAGCACACCTGAGTTGGTGGTAGCGCGAGTGTGGGAGAGCCCATGTGAGCGCGTTAGTGGGTGGATGCCAGAGTGCACGCCCATGGTGAGTGTTACGGAGGACGTAACGGAGGAGAAGGGTGGACCGAGGTGTGCTCAAGAGTGTGCGCGAGAGGTGTGGTGTGTAACAGGGAGAGCGTTGGTGGAATGTACGGACGGCGTTGGAACGCCGGGTTTTGTGAGGGTGAAATGGGTAGCGTATGCGTGTGAGCATGCAGGTGAAGCATCGATGGTAACCGGGTTAGCGGTTAGGGCGACGGATAGCCGATGCGAGCACTCGGTGCGAGGAGCCCTTTGTTGGATGCAGGGCCCGGCGCGGATCGAAGCTGCGTCGTTTCTCTTCGAAGCGTCGTTGCCGATTCGGGCTTGGCCCCGCCCCGCACGGTCGAGTCCGGGCCTTGTCGGGCCAGGCGACCAGTCCGGTTCAAGGGCGAGTGGGAGGAAGCGGAACGGTGCCCCCTCGTGGGGACGGGGTTCCGACCGGGGGAGATTGAGCCATCGGGCCCGGGACCGCAAGCGCCGAGATGGTGCGTGGAATCTCGGCCCAACCAAACCACCTCCCTTGAACCGAAAGCCGGACGGATTCAACCTGCAGGCAACCAAACCACCCGAATCCATTGCTCGGCTTTGCGAAGCCGAGTTTAATGATGTCATGACGCACCGAGGCTAGGATATAGCGGACTGTGATGATGGTGATAGTGATAGTGATAGTGATTTGATACGAAATTTAGAAAAGTGAATAGGATTGGCAGTAATGATTGGCAGATGATGGGTAGTGATTGGCAAATTTTTGATTTGTTGAAATTTGATGTGCAAAAATTGGTAGTGGAACGTCCCCGATGTGCTGGGATGGCAAATCTGTCATCCCTCACAAAAGGGGGCAAAGGAGCACTAGACTTATGGGGTGTATGGCAGTGAAAACTAGCCCGGGTGGGTTAGGATATTGTGTGTAGGGATCTAGCGAAGATGACATTAGGTAACGTTAAGGTTAGTTAGTGACAAGGATACCTGTAGTGGGGACGCAGGTAGATTAGTGTGGATTATAATGACGAGGGAGCGCAATAGTTAAAGGGACGACTGGGAAGCGCAAGTTTCAGAGGGGAGTAGTTAGCTGAGATGATGCCGTGTGGGTGAGGATTGAACAGGTGTGATGGAACAGGTGTGATTGCACAGGTGTGCAACTGAACAGGTGAATGGAGCAGTGTATGAGTGAGTGATAGTAATGGGTATTGTGCTGACCAAATGGTCCAGGAAGAGGAGGAGGGTGCAGGTGGCACCAGGTATGATTGCACAGGTGTGCAACAACAGGTATGAGGAACAGGTGTATGGAATAAATGGTAGTGTGGAATATCTGGAGTATTGGAATGGATGGTCGTGGAGTGAGTATGGTGGAAACTATGGAGTTGAGTGGATGGTGCGAAGGTGTGAATGGGGGAAGAGTGGACCCCCATCACGAATACCCGGGGCGGGTAGTGTAAGTGTTTGGTAGAGGGTATAGGTAAATTGTGGTTGGATATTGGCATCTGTGGTGCGAGGTGAAAGAATGGTATTTGGATGGGTGCGTTAGTGTTGTGGAAATGGCTGGGCGTGTAGCCTGTTAGTGTGTGTAGTTGGTTTGGGCACTCCACCACTGTGAGGATGTCGGCCAGGTGAGGCCGCAGATGGGCTCTGGGAGCCGTTAGAGTTGTTGTGGATGGGGCCCGAGGATCCGTAGGATGGACCCGGGTAGCCCAGTGCCAGAGGGCACCAAGGGGTGACAGAGACAGGAGGGGCCTTCCCCAGTTAGTTAGGTTAGGGTGAGGAGCTAGGTAAGCTTGGGTGGCAACTGAAGTGGTGGAGGTGTGCAGGTGGGTAGACCTGCTGGGAGAGCTACACGTCGCAGCCCAGAAAGTGCAAGGGCACCGGGAGATGAATCGGGGGAGTGAGACCCCAAATTGAGCAGCACCACAGTTTGGTCAATGGGAATTGGTTTTTAGAACCCATAGTGTAAGTTGGCCAATGGATTGGCAGGGAGAGACCCCGGGTAGAGTAAAGTGTGTTAAAGTCATTTAGAGAATAGTTAGGATTGAGGTCTCCTCGCACCATCTACATCCACTCACCTGAGGTGACAGGTACTCCACACCATGCCATGTTTAATTATTTTTGATGCAAATGTTTTGGATTGTGAGACGCATCATGACGTGGGTGTGGCATTGTGCTTTGTTGTTCCATCTCTTCCTCCTTATGAGGATTGATGATGAATTGGGTGATGGCAAATTTTGAAGTAGAGGGATTGTGGAGACGAATTTGGTATAAGGGAAATAAGGGGAAGACGTGACAGTAGTGACGAATTTGTAAAGGTGTAGATTTTGTACATATGGGGTAAGGGCAAGGGTAGTGTAGGTGACAGGGGGGTGACGTACGGTAGGGACGAGCTTTCTCACTTCGCCCTCCGCACGCATTTCGCCTTGCATTGCCTTATTGATGTGTACCCTTGTGACCTTACCCCTCGCTCATTTGTCTCTTTTGTCTCCCACATGACCGGTGCGCCATTGGGCGCCGAGGGGAGCGTGCGTGAGTCCTCCATTGTGCGCCCGGAATTCCCAGAACCAGCTGTCTGCATCGATGCACCACATTATGGACCACATGCCTGTGGCCGAGCACCACTGATGGACCCCATGGGTTGGGGCATGGCCCCTCTGCTGGAACCGGCCATGAGGGCCCGAAATCTTGCTGGCGGACCTTGGCCACAGCGCACCGATGCCCCACAGGTGAACCACACGTAGTCGGCCCTGTGGGCCATAAATAAAAGAAAATAAAAAGGACACATTGGGTGCAAGTTTTAATACAAATAGGCCGCCAGTAAGAAAATGAGAGAGAATGACAACAACTGGAAGACATAATAATAGCCAGCAGAGGGAGCCGAAGAGCAAGAGACCACCTGCAGGGTTAGGGGTTGTTGATTTATTTTTATTATTAAACATGCATTGAACACTGATGAACTGTGGTGACTGCACCGATTGGTGCTTGAGGGTGCTTGTATTGGTGCATTTTTGGGTGCTTTCATGGTGCGTCGATGCAGAGCAGACTGTCTCCCCCCCAGAAAGAACAATTACAGGTCCTGGGTTAGTTTTGTAAATAAAAGCAGGGTCATTGTAAATAATGCTCCCCACCGTCAGTGTGTAGTTTGAAGACCATTCCGCAATTCGGTTAACTGTGGGCGTAAGTCTGTTAGGCAGGGTGCAATGGAGCAGCGGGACACATTTATTTATGTTTTAAAAACTGTCGCACTCAGGGTCAGGTTAAAAGTAGAGGGAACTACACCTACTTGTCACACTAAATAAAAGTTGTAGGCCCGGGCCGTACCTAAGAGGAGGAGGGTGCAGTGTTGCGGATATGAGGACTGTATTTTTTTTTTGATTGTGTGCTTTATTTATTATTAATATTGGTTATTCTGCGCCTCCTGCCTCCGGAGCTGTGTAAAGGTCAAAGGGCGTCCCATAATTAGGCCATAAAGCATCCACACCACAGCTAATCATAGAATACCCCTGTTCAACAGTTATATCTTATTATGTGTTTTAGGGTAAGGCTGTGTCTCCCATTAATTGAAATACTCCATTGCACCAGTGAAAGAGATAGATTCCCTTCATTCCCATTCCCAAAACTTCCATTCCCCCTTTTCGTCAATTGCCAACTGCATTTTGGGCGGTTTTCTCTTCATCCACCATTGGCCACGAGGCAGGGTTGGGGAAGAAAGGCGGGTCCCCACCTCGTCATAGAGGGGAGGAGTGAGTCAGCCCCACTCAACCAACCACGAACAAGGGGTTGGACTTGGAGAGGGTGTGGAGAGAAACATCGAGGAGGTTCGCGAAGGTTGAGGGGTGGGGCCTATATAACCCGCAGGCAGGGCGTTCCCAAGGCAGAAGAGAGATGAGCCTTTACTGAGAGACGAGAGGGAGTCCAAGGAGTTGAGTCCAACCAAGAAGTCCAGAGTTGAGCTGCAGATCGAGCCACCGAAACTGCGAGAGAAGTCCAGAGTTGAGCTGCAGATCGAGCCACCGCAACTGCATTTTACTGCAGCTGGAGCCACCGCAACTGCATTTTACTGCAGCTGGAGCCACCTCAACTGCAGCCACAGCAGCGTGAGGCCTGGACGGCAGTTTGGAGCAGGGCCGCGAAGGGGCGGCGGCTGCCCAACGAGTCGATCGGGGCAGGACCAGTTGGACCTCCCTATCCCGCCAACCATCCATCTCCCGCCAGTCCTATCATCATTCCCCGTGTAAGTGTGCTCATAGTCTGTCTTTTGTCTTGTCCCTGGGTAGTAACAATAAGTCTGTATAAGCTAGTATTTTCACTGTGTCACCTGCGTCTCATGTGCTTGTAAATAAACGTGACTGCTGTCTTTTTGCTTATGTGTGTGCATAGTAAATAAATTTAGTAGTATTTCCAAACCTTTATTTGCCTTCGTTTTCCTCTTTGCATTCGGTCGCTTTAGAGTTTTCCATAGTGGGCAGCCACGGTGCGATACGGCCAACGTTTGGGTGGAATCGGGTTCGAGTCGGGGAATAACTGTTCGGTCGCGGCAACACCACCGCTCGGTAAAATAACATCTTTAACCGCGTCCGTAACAATATATATATATGTATATATATATATATATATATATATATATATATATATATATATACATATATACATATATATATATATATATATATATATATATATATATATATACAGTATATATATATATATATATATATATACATATATATACAGTATATATATATATATATATATATATACATATATATACAGTATATATATATATATATATATATATACATATATATACAGTATATATATATATATATATACAGTATATATATATATATATATATATATATATATATATATATATATATATATATATATATATATATATATATATACAGTCATGTGAAAAAGTAAGTACACCCCACGTAAAGTTTTGACTTTTTCAACATATTTCAACATACAGCTATTTCATCTTCATTTCAACAATATTGACAGATAAAGGTGATATAATATAACAAATATCATGAAACATTTACATTTTGTAGTCCATTGTATAATTTAAATAAACATAAATGCAAACTTCGCATGTGGAAAAAGTAAGTACACCCCATGAAATGATTTTATCTTTTGCATGATCTTCATGCAAACAGTATCTATAGATAAAGGTAATTTAATTGAACAAAAAACAATGAGA
>NC_136263.1:154080776-154155776 GCF_964187855.1 Myxine glutinosa | reverse complement strand
TGTATATATATGTATATATATATTGTTACGGACGCGGTTAAGATGTTATTTTGACCGAGCGGTGGTATTACCGCGACCCGAACAGTTATTCCCGGACTAATACCCGATTTGCCCCAAACTTTGGCCGGATCGCGGCACCGCTATTCAATTGGGAAAACTCTAAAGCGACCGAATGCAAAGAGGAAAAGGAATAAGACGAGAAAAGGGTAATTGGATTTATTATTTACACATATAATCAAGAAGAAAGCAGTCACGTTTATTTACAGACGAGATTAGATACACAGTGCAACGCTAGCTTACCTACAGTCTTAATTAACCCAGGGACAGAACAAACATGGACAGACTCACGCGGGGAATGATGATAGGACTGGCGGGAGATGGATGGCTGGCGGGATAGGGAGGTCCAACTAGTTCTGCAGCTGATCGACTCGTGGGCAGCCGCCGCTCCTTCACGGCCCTGCTCCAAACTGCCGTCCAGGCCTCACGCTGCTGTGGCTGCAGTTTCGGTGGCTCCAGCTGCAGCAAATGCAGTTTCAGTGGCTCGAGCTGCAGCAAGTGCAGTTTCGGTGGCTCGAGCTGCAGTGAGTGCAGTTTCGGTGGCTCGAGCTGCAGTTCAACCCTGGACTTCTTCTCGTCTCTCCGTCAAAGCTCATCTCCCGTCTGCTGCTTGGGAAACGCCCTGCCTGCGGGTTATATAGGCCCCGCCCCTCAACCTTCGCGAACCTCCTCGATCTTTCTTTCCACACCCTCTCCAAGTCCAACCCCTTGTTCGTGGTTGGTTGAGTGGGGCTGACTCACTCCTCCCCTCTATGATGAGGTGGGGACCCACCTTTCTTCCCCAACCCTGCCTCGTGGTCAATGGCGGATGAAGAGAAAACCGCCCAAAATGCAGTTAGCAATGCGAATGGCAATTGACGAAAAGGGGGAATGGAGGTTTTGGGAATGGGAATGAAGGGAATCTATCTCTTTCACTGGTGCAATGGAGTATTTCAATTAATGGGAGACACAGCCTTACCCTAAAACACATAATAAGATATAATTGTTGAACAGGGGTATTCTATGATTGGCTGTAGTGTGGGTGCTCTATGGACTAATTATGGGACGCCCTTTGACCTTTACACAGCTCCGGAGGCAGGAGGCGCAGAATAACAATAATAATAATACACACAATAAAAAAAATACAGTCCTCATATCCACAACAATATGTATATATATATATATGTATGTATATATATATGTATGTATATATATATGTATATATATATATATATGTATATATATATATATATATATGTATATATATATATATATATGTATATATATGTATATGTATATATATATATATATATATGTATATGTATATATATATATATATATATATATATATATATATATATATATATATATGTATGTATGTATGTATGTATGTATGTATATATATATATATGTATGTATGTATGTATGTATGTATGTATGTATATATATATATATATATATATATATATATATATATATATATATATATATATATATATATATATATATATATATATATATATATATATATATATTGTTGCGGATATGGGATTTGGCCTCCATCCATATCCGCTTGTAAATATTCCCCTATTCCCCCAATACTTCCCAACTATCCCCAATCCCCCATTCCCTAGTCCCATTTTCTGTAAACAACACTCTGTAGAACCGACCTTCCCCTATTTCCCCCATTAAATGTCGCACCCAGGTTCACCGCATCTCACGTAGACAACTATAGGACATCTTGCTAGTTATTCTTAGTCTATGTCAGTTAAGGACTCGTTTCCATTAATTCTGACTCTTCGTTGCACCAGAATGTGATTGTATGGCACCGTTAGAAAGTTTAGGACCTCCCAATACCTCCCCGCAGCTCTTCCTCATGGTACAACAACAACTACAACAACAGCGGTGGCGGCGCGGGGAGTGTGCGTCCTCACTCCGGCTTGGTTAGCCGCCATTGAACATGTGCTCCGACGGGGTTACCACGCAGGGGCTCGCTGTCAGCTCCTCGTCAAGGGCGGAGCCTGGTAATCCCCCACACCCAATGGAAGCGGCGGACCGATTCCATCTGGGGCGGAGACAACGAGCCGAGGGCGTGTCACTCCCCGCTGAACATGCGCAGGAAGAGGGAGGTGACGTCAGATGCGCCCACACCACGGAGAGAGAAGACGCCACCTCCAAGCGCTGAATACCTCCCCGCATCTCTGGACCGGACCGCGTTGATTCTGCCCCTGAGCCAAGGTGCACCTTGTGCTATCGACTGCCTGCCCTTCATTGCCATCAATCCCTGTGTAAGTCAGTCTTGTCCCGTTTGTCTGTGGTCTGTCAGGGTTAAGATAAGACTGTGTCTAAGTGCCCATCTTTTCTGTGCTTTACCTCTTGCCGTGTAATCTACCCGTTTCTGCATAACCAATATTATATCCTCCACCAGAGGTCTTGAGAACTGTACCCCTTGTGTCGTTGCCTTAATCCCAGCCGTTGTGTCCTTTCCTTCATTGATTTAGCATAGCGCGATTCGGCCAACGTTCGAGTGTAATCGGGTAAACTGTGCGAACACGGCGGCCATTCCGCTCGGTCAAGCAACATCTAAGTCGTGTCCGTAACAATTGGTTGTCAGGAGTTGGATTCGGACCTGGGACTAAATTTGTTAGGCCCAAATTTTGGAACACCAATTGTACTATTAGAGTAACAATTGGTGTCGGGGAGTGAGATCGGACCCGAAGCGCGCTTCACGCGCTCGAAATTATAACGGCGAAATTTGATTGTGTTTTACAAAAATAAAAACCCGAATTTTGAAAGTCGCGCTATGGCAGATCAAGACGGCTGGGTTCCGGTAGAGGAGAGTGAGGCAGGTTCGATCCAGGACCAAATTGAGGGACAAGAGGAGAGCGAAGCAGTGAGGGTGGCAGGTTCGCAAAATAGCGTCGTCGCGCACGAGGTTACGGGCGCGCAAAATGGCGCCTCGCACATGGCCACGGCGACCGCGCCCGCGACCGTAGTAGCGCCACCGGTGGATTTGAACCTTTTTTTTATGCAAATGAAGGCCCTTATGGACAAGAATAATGAAGAAATGGAAAACAGAATGATGGGGGCCCTTATGGGACAAATGGGAGACCAAATTGGAGGTTTGAAAAACAGTATAGAGGCTCAGAGTGAGCAAATGGGGGCAAATGAGGGACGAATTGGGGGGCGACATGGGGGCCAATAGCCAACGGTTAGAACAAAGGATGGGGGCCCAGATCGGAGGGTTAGGGAGTAGAATAGAGGGATTAGACAATAGATTAGGGGGAATACAGGAGGGGTTAATGGGGGTAGAAAACAGAATGGCCGCTCAAGAGAATCAAATGGAAGGGATGCAAAAGGGGTTAGAGGGGTTAGAAAACAGTATGGAAGGCAAATTGAGGGACATGAGGGACCAAGCGGAAAGGGAAGTTAAACAAATGGGGCAGCAGATAGAGGGGGTCAGAATGGGGGTAGAAACCAAACTGGATGCTCACAGGGAGGAAATGGAGCAGATGAGGGTGGCATCTGGGCAGGAGATGCAAGTGATGGGAGAGGAGATCAGAAGAGGAGTGGGTGAGGAGGTCGGAGGAGTGCGCGAGGAGGTGAGGCACTGTAAGGAGCGCATGGAGAAGGAGGTGAGAAAGGGGACTGTAAAGTTACAAGGGGGCATAGAGGACCTGACGCAGGAGATGGAACAGCTGACAGTGGGACAGACTGAGTTAGTGGAGCAGGTACAAAGGAACACTGCAGTACTAGGAGGGTTAAAAGCGACACAGAAAGAACTAAAAGACGACTTGATAGCGACGAAGAGGGAATGTCAGATGGTACGTGAGGGACTGACAACGAGGTTGGACGAGGTGACAGAGGTAATGGAGACGAAGGACCGGCAGGTGAGGACGCACATGGAAACGGTCAAGGTAGCCTTAGAGGACGAACTTGAGGAGACGTACCGGGAAATAAAAGAGGTAAAGCAGAAATTAGAAGAAGTGGAAGCAGGGGTGAGCGAAATTAAGAAGCGACGGAGAGGGGATAAGAAAGATATAAAAGAGGAAGTAAAAGAATTGGTCCAAAGTCTGTGTTCGGATCGTGATGATGTGCTCATTAACCGGATGAGGGATTCGCAGGTGATGGAGGAGAAGCGAAGAGGAAGAGGACCCGGTGTAAGTGGTGACCAATATGGTTGTGCGTGTGATGCGCCAGGTGATTCAAGAAGCTTGGGGGTCGAGATGGACCCGGGTGTTCGTGAGAGGCCGTTGGTGAAGTGTGCGACAGGTCTGGTGTGCGAAAAAGGAGGTGTGCGAGAAAGTCCGACTCTGGGGTGTGTGAGGAAAAAGTGCGTGCCAAGGAGTGAGGGTGCTGTCGAGAGTGAGTCGGTCGTAGCGCGTGTGCGAGGGAGCACATGGAAGCACGTGGTGAGGAGTGTTACGGAGGGTGTAAAGGGAGAATGCACGCCTGTGGTGAGTGTTACAGAGGGTGTGACGGGAGAGTGTGCGCAAGAGTGTGCGCGAGAGAGGTGTGTAACGGACAGGTGCATGAGGAAAGAGTGCGCTGTCGAGAGTAAGGGTGAGTGTGTTGTCAAGAGGGGTGGTGAGAGTAGTGAGAGTGGCACGGAGCGTGAGTTAGATGCGACAGGTGAGCGAGGATGTACACCTGGAATGGAAGGATGCACACCTGGAATGGTAGAGCGTGAGTGGGAATGCACGCTGGAATTGGTAGTGAGGCACGTGGTTGGGTGTGCGAGTGAGAGCACACCTGTGATTGTCACAGAGGAGGTGACCGAGGAAGGGGCGCGAAGAGGTGTGTTGGTGAGGTGTGCGAGCGACGAATGTGTGCCAAAGTGTTCGGTGGTCAGGTGTGTGACCAAGGCTGTGAGTGGAATGAGTGTACCTGGGTGTGTTAGAGAAGGTACGACGAGGAGCATGGAAACGGCTGGATGTATGAGCAAGAAAGGGGTAGCGTATGCATGTAAGCATGCAGGTGAAGCATCGACGGTAACCGGGTTAGAGGTTAGAACGACTTATAGCCGAATCGGGCCCTCGGTGCGTGCCGGGCTTCGCGTGCCGCGAGAACCAGTGGGGATCCGAGCCACGGCGGGTTCGAAAGGACCGCCGTACGCGATCCACGCTGGGCCTCGCTTTGAACGGCCGCGTCCGTGCTCCACTAGGCGGAGCGGGCAGCCCGATAGGAAGGGTCGTCATGGCGACCACTTTCTATTGAGACGTGCCGGCAGGTCGAGATCGGGACATTGGATGGCTCCACGCCGAGGTGGTGCGGGGGATCTCGGCCCGGGTAAGCCCCCGTCCCTGCCCCGAATGCGGGACGTATCCAGCCGCTGGCACAAAACGACCCGCGTTCATTGCTCGGCTTTACGAAGCCGGGCTTTGGACAGGAATTGGCGCACCGAGAGGCATTAGTGAGTAGACTGTGTGATGAGGTTAGTGTTTTGGACCCAAAATTAGAAAAAAAAACAAAATTTGATGATTGGCAAAGGATTGGCAGTAATGATTGGCAGATGATGAGTAGTGATTGGCAAATTTTTGATTTGATGAAATTTGATGTGCAAAATTGGTAGTGGGAGATGCCCAATGTGGTGGGATGGCAACTCTGTCATCCCTCACAAAGTGGGGCAAATGCGCTATAGATTAGGGGGTGTATGGCAGTGAAAACGAGCCCGGGTGGGTTAGGTTATATTGTGTGTAGGGACCTAGAAGATGACATTAGGTGACGTTAAGGTTAGTTAGTGACTGATACCTGTAGTGGGGACGCAGGTAGTTTAGTGTGGATGATAATGACGTGGGAGCGCAATAGTTTAAAGGGACGACTGGGAAGCGCAAGTTTCAGAGGGGAGTAGTTAGATGAGATGATGCTGTGTGAGAACTGGACAGGTGTGTGGAGCAGTGTGGAGCAGTGTATGAGTAGTGAGTGTTGTGGATCAACGCGAATGCGCTTGGGGAGAGAAGGGTGCAGGTGGCACCAGGTGTGAGAGCACAGGTGTGCAAGTACAGGTGTGTGGAATACATGGAGTAAGTGGTACGGAGTGGTGTGCATGGTGCGAAGGTGTGGATGGGGGAAGAGTGGACCCCTTTCACGAGTACCCGGGGCGGGTAGTGTAAGTGTTAGGTAGAGGGTATAGGTAAATTGTGGTTGGATATTGGCATTTGTGGTGCGGTTGCAGAATGGTATTGTGGATGGGTGCATTAGTGTTGTGGAAATGGCTGGGCGTGTAGCCTGTTAGTGTGTGTAGTTGGTTTGGGCACTCCACCACTGTGAGGATGTCGGCCAGGTGAGGCCGCAGGTGGGCTCTGGGAGCCGTTAGTGTCAGTGGGGGCCTGAGGATCCCGGGTGTGGATCGGGCAGCCCGTGCCAGAGAGGGCACTGAGGGGGTGAGATTGCGAGAGGGCCTTCCCCAGTTAGTTAGGTTAGGGTGAGGAGCAGGTAAGCTCGGGTGGCAACTACAGTGGTGGAGGTGTACAGGTGGGTAGACCTGCTGGGAGAGCTACACGTCACAGCCCAGAAATTGTGCGAGAGCACCGAGTGTTGAATCGGGGGAGTGAGACCCCAAATTGAGAAGCACCACAGTTTGGTCAATGGGAATTGGTTTTTAGAACCCATAGTGTAAGTTGGCCAATGGATTGGCAGGGAAAGACCCCGGGTAATGTAAAGTTGTTAAAGTCATTTAGGAAATAGTTAGGATTGATGAACCCGTCGCACCATACGCAGCCACTTACCTGAGGTGATGATGATGACTCCACACCTGTGTTTTCTTTGTTCTGTGTTGCAGGAAATGAGAATTGCTGTGAGGATTTGTGAGACGCATCACGACGTGGATGAGACATTGGGGTGATTCCATCTCTTCCTCCCTAGGAGGGACTGATGATGAATTGGTGATGGCAAATTTTGATGTTGAGTTGGAGATGGCAAATTTGATTGGTTAGGAGGGAGAGAAGACGAATTTGGTTTATGGGAGGAATGGGGAAGACAGTAGGGACGTTTGTTGATTTGTAAAGTAGATGTTTATGGGTAGTGTTGTGTTTTGTGGATACAGTAAGGGGTAAGGGAGGGGCAATGTAGGTTACCTGGTGGGGGGGGGGGGCGTACGGTAGGAACGTAGCTGTCTCACCTGGTTCCCATGTGCCCCCAGTGTGCATTACCTTGTATTGCGTGCACTTTTGCACCCTTACCACCTTACTCACTTGTCTTCTTCTTTTGTCTCCCACCTCCGAGGATCTGGCTTTGGGGCAGAGAGAGAGGAGAGAGAGGTGCTGGCTCCGCAGTTGTGGGCCTGTACTTTTGCTGCTTGCTGCCTGGATCGATACACCATATGGACCGCAATTTTTGTGGCCGCCCACCATGGACCGCAGTTCTTTTGCGGGCAAGCACCACCCGTTGATGGACCTCTGGGTCAACGTGGCACCTATGCCATAGAGGTGAACCACTATAGTTGGCCCCCTGACGGCCACAATTTAGAAATGGACGCGGTTGGCGCCTTTCTTTATTTTTTAAGGAAGCCAGAAGGCCAAGTACCACATGAAGGCAAGACCAGCGGCAGAACATCGGCCGGCTGCGACACCACCGGTGACTATGAACACTTTATTGGTGCACCGGATGGTGCTGACTGTACATGATGGGGTGGTGCTTTTGGTGCTTGGATGGGGTGCTCTGCACATTATTAAAGGCCGTAAGGCCACAGAGCACTCGTGGGTTGGTGTATCAATGCTGGCATGCGTGCTCTCTCTATGCATAACATCTGCATGTGTTCCTCCAAAAACAGGTCCTGGATCGTAGTGTAAATATCAGTGTAGTCTTGTATAAATGATGCTCCCTACCGGCTGTATGTTTAGTTTGAGGATTCTTTCCGCGATTCGGTTATCCTGTGGGTGTGTTTCTGTGAGGAGAAGGGTTCAACGTCGCAGGGGGACATATTTACTCATTTGTGAACATCTGTAAAGCTGTCGCACTCAGGGTTGAGTTAATAGTAGAGGGAACTACATCTGAGTGCCACACTAACGTAGGTAAAAATTTATCGGGTCGGGCCGCCCCGAGGTAGAGAAGGGTGCAATGTTGCGGATATGGGATTTGGCCTCCATCCATATCCGCTTGTAAATATTCCCCTATTTCCCCAATACTTCCCAACTATCCCCAATCCCCCATTCCCTAGTCCCATTTTCTGTAAACAACACTCTGTAGAACCGACCTTCCCCTATTTCCCCCATTAAATGTCGCACCCAGGTTCACCGCATCTCACGTAGACAACTATAGGACATCTTGCTAGTTATTCTTAGTCTATGTCAGTTAAGGACTCGTTTCCATTAATTCTGACTCTTCGTTGCACCAGAATGTGATTGTATGGCACCGTTAGAAAGTTTAGGACCTCCCAATACCTCCCCGCAGCTCTTCCTCATGGTACAACAACAACTACAACAACAGCGGCGGCGGCGCGGGGAGTGTGCGTCCTCACTCCGGCTTGGTTAGCCGCCATTGAACATGTGCTCCGACGGGGTTACCACGCAGGGGCTCGCTGTCAGCTCCTCGTCAAGGGCGGAGCCCGGTAACCCCCCGCACCCAATGGAAGCGGCGGACCGATTCCATCTGGTGCGGAGACAACGAGCCGAGGGCGTGTCACTCCCCGCTGAACATGCGCAGGAAGAGGGAGGTGACGTCAGATGCGCCCACACCACGGAGAGAGAAGACGCCACCTCCAAGCGCTGAATACCTCCCCGCATCTCTGGACCGGACCGCGTTGATTCTGCCCCTGAGCCAAGGTGCACCTTGTGCTATCGACTGCCTGCCCTTCATTGCCATCAATCCCTGTGTAAGTCAGTCTTGTCCCGTTTGTCTGTGGTCTGTCGGGGATAAGATAAGACTGTGTCTAAGTGCCCATCTTTTCTGTGCTTTACCTCTTGCCGTGTAATCTACCCGTTTCTGCATTACCAATATTATATCCTCCTCCGGAGGTCTTGAGAACTGTACCCCTTGTGTCGTTGCCTTAATCCCAGCCGTTGTGTCCTTTCCTTCATTGATTTAGCATAGCGCGATTCGGCCAACGTTCGAGTGTAATCGGGTAAACTGTGCGAACACGGCGGCCATTCCGCTCGGTCAAGCAACATCTAAGTCGTGTCCGTAACAATATATATATAAATATATATATATATATATATATATATATATATATATATATATATATATATATATATATATATATATATATATATATATACACACAGACTTGGCATTTAATATGGAATATTTTTTTTGTGGGGGGTGAACTTACTTTTCAAGATGTCTTAGAACCAAAAGTTCATTGGAATTATGTTGAAATTATTCTAGATTTTGTTAATGTGACCTTTAAAAGAAACAAAAACCACATTTGTCTTTTCGAAGCAAATAAATTGATACTTGAAAGTGATGTGAACTGATATCGAGCTCAATTCACGGACGGTACTGTGTTAAACTTCTGTACGTTTTCCAGAAGTATCTCTTTATTTTGCACATTAGCCAAATTTGTTTTTTGACAAAAACAAAAGTTAAATTACGACTGGGATTACGGACAGTAAAATTACAGTTCAGTACTTCGTGTAACCCCCACGAGCATTCAGGAGAGCACGTACACGTTGAGGCATGCTGTTCACGAGATTTGCCAAGGTTTGGACAGGAATCGCTTGCCATGCAGTGACATTAGCCTGCTGCAATTCACGCACAGAGGTGGGCTGCTGGTCCAAGTTGTCGATTTGACGCGTTAATTCTGCCCACAAGTTCTCTATCGGATTCATATCCGGGGACATGGCAGGCCACTCCATATGCTCTACACCACGGTCAGCAAGAAAGTGTTGGATCATGCGAGCACAATGAGGCCGTGCATTGTCATCTTGTAAGACAAAGTTTCCTCGAAAGGCTGCACGAGCAAATGGAAGCAATGTTTCTTCCAGAATGGCCCTGTACTTGAACTGGTTCAGGTTTCCAGTCAGAACACCCAGGTCAGTTTTGCCCCCTGCATGAAAAGCAGCCCAAATGGTCACCCCACCACCTCCAGCTTGGACTCTTGGCACTATACAATCTTTGTTTTCGGCTTCATGCACTTGTCTGCGCACTCGGATGCGGCCATCTTGACGATAGACCAGAAATCTCGACTCGTCACTGAAGATCACATGATTCCAATGTCCTGGCTGCCATTGACGGTGCTCTCTGGCCCACTGCAATCGACGCTGGCAGTGTTGTCTGGTCAGGCGTGGCTTTCTCAGGGTACACCTGGCACGATAGCCTGCTTGAATGAGTCGTTGGTTGACTCGCCTTCTGGATACAGGCACATTTGTCAGTTGCTGCCACTCAGCCCTAATCCGATTAGCTGACTTGGTATGGCCAATGCGGACTAACCGGTGCAGCTGGCGATCATCCCTCCTTGTGGTTCTGCGGGGACGTCCTGGCCTCGGTATTGGAGTAGGGACACCCCTCTGAGCATTTCGTTTCAGGATCTTTGACACCTGACCTTGAGTGATGCCATACTGCCGAGCAATAGCACGCTATTTCATGCTGTAATTTCGTAAAGCCACCACTCCATGACAAACAGCATTGTCGAGTTGACGGACCATCTCCAGAGGAAGCGGCAATAACTTTTGGAGACGTGCAGCAGTTGTTTTCCACTAATACAGAACGCAACAACCCTTGTATACCCGACTGTGAAGCCAATCGTCAAATGCACCTGTCCGTACATTTTGCCACGCCACCTGTGATATAATCCTGTTGTTGACTTCTTTCTGCGACAGACAATCAGTGACATGGCTCTTTTAACAAATAAATCACCAAAGTGTAAAAGAAACGCACCAGATTGATATACTGAGTTAAGAAAGTAAACCCAAGTCAAGCAAAAAAAAATTCCATATTAAATGCCAAGTCTGTATATATATATATATATACTAGCTGAGGTACCCGGCTTCGCCCGGGTTGAATAAGAATAAGACAAATATATGATGAAAAGAACATGTATATTTTAGAGCAATATCACAGTACATTTCCTACATGATGTTTTGTCAATTTTCAATTTCTCAAAACCTCTGGGTATACAACATTTCTGGTTTTCTTACTTGGTGCCAAGATATAAAGATTGCTTGGTTTTCCAACCCTCGAGCAGCCCACGTACAGCTGGCCATAGGCAAACACTTGTTCTGTGAAGTTCAGGCCTACACAACCTTCATCGATTGCCCCTGCGCCTTGTTGATGGACATAGCAAAACATAGCCTGATGGGGAACAGAATCCTCTTGAAGGAGAATGGAAGGTCAGGTGGAATAAGTGGTGTCCTTGGAATGAATACTTTCTCTCCTCTGTATTGTCCTGAGAGGATGGTTGCCTCTAGGACATGCGGCATCATTTGCTGGATTGTCATTCGTGTTCCATTACACAGCTTTGGTGGATCAAGATTCCTTAGAAGCATGATTGGTGCTCCCACCTTGAGAATCAACCTGTGTGTTGGGAGTCCTTGAGGCTGAAGACTGTTGAGAAACTCAGTTGGGAAGTTTACTGCCTGATCTTCATCTGTCACTTTGTCAAGAGAATCATAATTTATTTCATGACCGGGAAGTTGGGGGAGGAGCAAATTGTTGATCTCTTGAACAGCATTGTTCTTGGGGGCCAAAATGGCTCTTTCAGCAAGCCATGATGAGTCCTGGAACTGGGTCTCCATATTGGGAAAGACCTTTTTGATCAAGTCATCTTTTGTTTCAACAAACTGTCCAAATGGTAGAATTATTTGTTCTGATGCATCTTGAGGGTATAGGCCATTGCCAACTTTCAAAAGCTGGCTTGAGAACGCCCCTTCAGTGTTGTCACCAAGAAGGTGGACTCTCATGTTGGTATTCAGGGTAAGTCTTTGCACATGTGGCCAGAGGAGATAAGAAGACTTGATACAGGCCTTGACTTGATCTGCTCTTGTGCCCCGTTGGATGACTGGGAGAGTCTGACGAAAGTCTCCAGCCAGAACAGTTGTCACACCACCCATGATTTTCTTGTTGTTGTGAATATCTTGGAGTGTTCTGTTCACTGCTTCGAATGCCTGCTTGTGGTTCATAGTAGCCGGAATCCCAGATGATGATTTTGCACTGTTGAAGGATCTTGGCGTTTGCTGAATTCTTGCTAATGTTGCAGGTTTGGGTGTCTTGCTTGGTCAAATCCAAAGGCAGTTTGAAAGTTGAGTGTGCTGTCCTTCCTCCTTCAAGAAGTGTAGCTGCAATTCCACTTGAGGCCACAGCCAGAGCAATTTCCGACTTTTGACGAACCTTGGCCAGGATGATATTAATGAGGAATGTTTTTCCTGTCCCGCCAGGAGCACCGAGGAAGAATATCTTGCCAGCATCATCATCAACACTCTTCAGGATAGAAGTAAAGGCTTGCTCAACCATTCTTGGGACATTCTGCTCTACAGATGTGGTCAGCTCTTCCATGTTGTAGTTTGTTTCCCTCAGAAGCGCCTGAGCCATTCCCTCAATGCTGTTTTCTGGTTGGGGCATTCCACAATTTGCCATAGTGGTTCCATAGGCAATCAGGTGCTTCTCTAGCTCAATCAGGGCTTGATTGTAGATTGCACAGTTGAAATCAATATCCACACCAGGGTTCTGACGTCTGGCCAAGTGAAGAAAGTCTTCAGACATATTTCCTTTGTGGTCGTCCCAGAGCTTCTCTGGATCCTGAATGTCACATGCTGCCAATATGATGGAAAACAGCTGCCGTAGTTGTTTTGGTGCCTGTGAGACTGCTGCCTCATCCATGGCTTTTTTCCAATGTTCATCTTCTTCCAATAGACCATGGAGTCGGCAGGCATCGCGGAAGGTGGCACAATCTTGACCATTAACCCGTCGCAAATCTTTAAAGGATGTTAGACCTCTGACAGTGTGCAGGAGAAGGCGCAGAAAGAAACAGTCTCTGTTCTTTGGATGAACTGTGTAGACTCTGCCAATTGCGCTGCTGGCATAAACTCCAAGATAATTGTCTACTGGAATGTCCTTCTTCCTGCGATTCCACGTTTTGTTCTCCCATGTGTAGCCTACAACCTTCATTGATTGCCCCTGCGCCAGAAATATGTCTTGAAATATTCCTGAAATAAGTTGTTGACCTTTTGGCCTATGTTAACCTCAAAAATAATTGGTGGTTGAATTAGGTAACCCGATATGCAAATCCTATCCAAATTTCAAGTCAATTGGATGAAAATGTAGGATTTTAAAAACTTCACCTTAAGTTGTTGAGCTTTGGCCTATGTTTACTTTTTGGCCTATGCTGACCTCAAAAAGAATTGGTGGTTCAATTTCAGTGACCTGATATGCAAAGCCTCTTCACATTTCAAGTCAATCAGATGAAAGTTGAGGATTTTAGAAATTTGAAATTGTTGTTGACTTTTGGCCTATGTTGCTCTTTTGGCCAATGGTAATCTCAAAAATAGTTGTTGGTTGAATTCAGTTTGCTGATATGTAAATCCCATTCAAATTTCAAGTCAATCGGATGAAAATTAAGGATTTTAGAAACTAAAAAAAAGAGTGGTTGACCTTTGGCCTACGTTGACCTTTTGGCCTACGCCGATCTCAAAAATAGTTGGGGGTTTAATTCAGTAAGCCGATATGTAAATCCTATTCAAAGTTCAAGTCAATAGGATGAAAATTAAAGATTTTAGAATTGAGGCTGACGACTGTTGAGAAACTCAGTTGGGAGGTTTACTGCCTGATCTTGTCACTTTGTCAAGAGAATCATAATTTCTTTCATGACCGGGCAGCGAACGTCATTATGTGCGACTTTACGTCACTCCTACGGACGTGAAAACATTTGTTTTCCTTAAAAATATATTTAAAATAAATAAAATAGTACATAAATTAACAATAAAAGAAGCTAAAAAACAATTTAAAATACAATAAAAAGCACATTAAAAAAATATAAATATGTACGTACAGTATACTGTACGTACGCGCAACCGCTGATTCTCATTCAAAACAGAGGCGATGTACAGTATTCCTTTACTGTGTCTGTGTTAGCCATGAGTCCGAAGAAGGATAATGCCAGTGTTTCCAAGCGTAATGTGGTTACGATGGACGATAAGGTAAATCTGATTAAAAGGTATGGAAAAGGTGGAAAAGTGTCGGTGATCGCGCATAGACCTTATCGCGAATCGGAACCGCAATGCGTCATGGGATCGGACAGGGGCAATAGCGCTGCCACAAACTACACCATGGAATTGCAGCTGGCCCGGTTTTTTAAACCATTGATATTTAAATAAAAAGTAGCCTATAACCACCGGAATTTTATGCTGATTCCGAATCTGTGTCTAAGACTTTTCTCCGATGTGTAGTTCTTGAATTATAAGCGGACATCCAGACAGACAGACAGACACTCCTCCTTTATTTATTTATATATATATATATATATATATTTCAATACTTTATTTAATTCTCCTGTCATATATGTGAGACTGCGCTGGCACTTACCCTTCTCTGTCAAACTCATCAGTGCCTACTGGGTTCCAGATCTCACCCTCTTATGGGAGCAGTGCATTAAGTTTCCTGTGGAATTTTCTGTTAATTATTATGACTGTATAATGGGCCGAGACCTACGCACTCACCTCTGGGCTATGTAGCCTGGGTTCGGATCTCAACCCCACAATGAACTGTCACCCGGTGTTTCACAGGCAAGGTGAGTAATCAATGTGCGTGACATACAATAACAACAACAACATGCATTTTAAGGCCATTTTCCCTGCTGGAGCGGGGGTTAGCCTTGCGGTCCCCATGACAATCTTCTCCATCTTGCCCTATTTTCTGCATCTCTCCTTGTTAACCCCCTTGCCCGCATTTCTTCTTCCACCATCTTTAGTCAAGTCTTTCTCAGTCTTCCCCGTCCTCTACTTCCTTCTACGTTCATTTCCATCACTCTTCTCAACCAGTCACTTTCATCCTTCCTCAACACATGACCAAACAATCTTTGACTCATGTGATGTCATGCGTGACATCCCCCATATCGTCTTCAGTTGTCATACCCTTCCTCCCGTCCATGGTTCACGGAATCTTGTGGTGAGGCTGTTGCCCAGAAACAACTTGCCTTCGTCTCCTGGAAAGCAAATCCAACGGAAGGAAATCTCATTTCCTTTCACAAAGCCCGAAACAAGTGTGTGTCCACCTCAGGAGAGCCAGGAAACAATATCCCTCCATTCTCAAGACCGCACTCTCTTATCTGTCTCCCTCTTCCAAATCCTGGTGGCGTCTGGTCAAATCTGTTTCTGGTGTTTGTTCCCCCTCCATCCCCTCCCTTACCTCAAACGGCTACATAGCTGACTCCGCACGTGAAAAAGCTGAATGCCTCAACTCTGTGTTTGCCTCTAAATCTTGTGTCCCAAACCCATCCCTCTCTGTACCCACCATACCCAGTCGTACCCAGCTGCTCATGGACTCTGTGTCCTTTCCTCCTGACAAGGTGGAAAAGTTTCTGTCAACCCTCGACTCTGATTCTGCAACTGGACCTGACGGCATCAGCCCACGGGTCCTAAAATCCTGTTCTTCCACTCTTTCACTCCCTCTCTCTGTTCTCTTCACCCTCTCTTTTGCTCAAGGTCAACTGCCATCTGCTTGGAAATCAGCCAACATCACCGCTTTGCACAAAAAAGGTGCAAAAACAGATCCTAGCAACTACAGACCAATCAGCCTTCTCCCAATTATCAGCAAAGTCATGGAATCCATCATTGCTTCGGATATGAAATCTTTCCTTTCTCCAATGGCTTGATATCTGATCATCAATTTGGTTTCAGACCAGGTCACTCTACTCTGGACATGCTGCTTCTGCTGTCTCAACAATGGATGGAGGACCTCTATGCCAAACAGGAAATTAGAGCTGTCTCCCTCGACATATCACGTGCCTTCGATACGGTTTGGCACCCGGCTCTGCTCACCAAACTCTCCTCCTTTGGTATCCATGGAAATCTCCCCTCATGGCTGGCGGACTTCCTCTCTCGTCGTAGTCAACGTGTGGCCCTGAATGGGTTTCTCTCATCTCCTCTTCCTGTTCAGGCTGGAGTTCCCCAAGGCAGTGTTCTGGGCCCTGTGCTTTTTCTGGTCTTCATCAATGATCTCTCTGACTCTCTTGAAAATCCTCTCTATCTCTTTGCTGATGACTCCACTCTCTGCCGCTCCATTCCTCATCCCTCAGATCGGCAGTCTGCAGCCTCCTCACTCACTGCAGACCTGGACAAAATCACAGACTTGGCAAACAAGTGGAACATGTCTTTCAATCCTGACAAATCTCACACTCTTACGATGTCTCTCCGAAAAGACCGACTGGACAACCATCCCATCTACTTTCTGAATAATCCTCTCCAAGAAGTTCTGTCACTCAAGCTTTTGGGTCTCACTATCTGCCATGATCTTTCCTGGGAAAACCACATTTCCATGCTGGCCTCCAAAGCCAGTCGCCGACTGGGCATCCTCCGTCGTGCGAAGTCCTTCCTTGGCACACCTGAGCTCCTCACCACATACAAGGCTTTCATCCGCATCTCAATGGAATACTGCTCTTCCCTCTGGGCTGGTGCTCCTGCCTTACACCTAGCTCGTCTTCACGCTGTTGAAACCAAAGCGTTCAGAATCATTGTAATCTCCCGCGATGACGCTATCTCCGAGGGCCTTTCACTTACTCACCGCAGGCAGGTTGGTGGTCTTTCTGTCTTCTACCGACTCCTCTCCGGCCTTGCTCCTCCAGCTCTCTCTGGGCTCTGTCCCCCAAATATTCCTGCAGGTCGCACAAGATCTGCCTGCAACCCTCTTATGGTTAAACTGCCAAAATCAAGACTCTCTGCTCACCTTCACTCCTTCATTCCTCTTTTCTCCCGCCTCTGGAACAAACTCCCTCACTCTCTTCAATCCCACTCCTCCCTCCAGGTCTTTAAAACGGCTGTTCACCACCATCTCTTATCTTCCCCAATCCAAAACCTTGATCTTTTCTACCCCCGCTAATTTCACCCCAAATTCACTTTTTTGAGGTGACTTTTTGTCTTCTTTCCTGGAAGTCCTTGGTGTCCTTGCGTTTTATACCTATCCTGCCCCCCCCCCCCCCCAGGCCCTCTCCCTCCCACACATCTCCCGATGTCCCTGCTCTCAAATGTTGTGTTTATGTGCTTCCTCCCCTTCTCTCCCAATCTTGTCGACCGCTCCCCTTTTTATATACTTTGTTTGCTTGTCTGTTTGATTTGTTTGTTTGATAAATGTTAACTCTTTCACGAGCCTCGACTCTGTATACAAAAAAATATATATATATATTATAAAAAAATGACAAACTGACCCCATCTACCAGCATTAGTTGGTGGACATTAAAGATTCCGCGGTGTCCTTCGCGAAAAATAGGAGAGCTGTCACCATGGCCAAATTCCAAAATTCCTGCCCTAACTACTGAGTTGAGCGTCAGGCCTGGCCACCCGTTTCGTGAAATACTTGGGCCAAAAACTTCCACCGGACAACCCCGCAGGAACCTGGGAATAATTGTGGCCATTATAGAAGAAAAAGATTATGACAGTATAATAACATCAGGCATGATCACATTCCCTTCCCTCACCCTTCCCTTCACCTTAAATTTAAAATTAAATAATTTAAATAATTAATAATAATTAATAAATAAAATTAAATTTAATTATTTAAATTTAAAATCACCTACCCCCTCCCCCATGACACTCCTCATGGGGCCCCTTGTATGCTCAAAAAGTTGGGAGGGCCTAAATGTTCCATTCTCAAGATATAAGGGAACGTACAGAGAGACAAACAGAAAAATGGAGTGTGAAAATAAGGGTCGATTTGTGTCCGCTTTGTCTGATGTGAGACTGGATAGCAAACATGCCACACTTGGGCTAACAAATGCAGTGGGACGTTTGTGAGGGTGTACAACATGTTCACCATGCCAAAGAACTGTGGCAGTTGGAGAATTTTTGGGAGATTTTTTGCTGATGATGCATTTATAGTTACTGTACCTCGAGAGCCGAAAAGGAACAGGTGCTGGAGGTGCTTTTGAGAGTAACATGTCGAAGGTGATCGACCGTGATTCTACCAAAGACCAAGGTGGTGGTGTCTGTGAAAGTACTGAGAGAGGATGATGTGGCACCTATACATGTAGATAATACAGTATAACCATTGAGGTGGTCACTGCGTTTAAGGGCACCACGGAGCAAGGACATCCATGAATGGGGGTGTGGAGACAGTCGTAATCACCTGATGATTGGATGTGTTTCATAAGCTTTCCAGCCACTATATAAGCCTGTGGCAGTACCAGTAACCACCTCTCCTTTCTTCATAGCGAATATCTAACCCAAACAAATTCACCACTCTTTAGATGAAGACACAACAAGATCCACAAGAGAGGGGAAAAGGTGGGAGGACTAATGCGCATACAGTCTGCGCATGCCTACGTCACTTGCCAGACATCAGTAAAACACTAAGACACAAGAACGCCATTCGGCAGAGCACATACCTCCGCCAGACTAAAAATTTTTTATGCCTCTGCCGACGAAGTCGCTGGAGCTATTATGTTTTCAGGTTGCCCGCCCATCCATCTGTCCGTCCTAGACCACGGGCCGAGCCCCAAAATTCCTACTTTCCGTGATCTGCAAGAGAGAAGTACTTAATTTGACCTTTAATGATCCTAGAGTATATTTATAAGTAGGTCTATTAATGTTCCCATCTTCAAAACATACGTGTATTTGACAGAAATCCGAAGACAGGGCCGCAAAAATTACTCTTGCAGCCGACGATCTCAGGGAAGTGATGACGTAAGCTTAGTTCTTAATTGGCCGATCATAGGGCTTTTAACAGGGGCTCCACCCAAACCAGCCAATCACAGTCATCGTACAGTGGGTGACGTTGTAACGCAATGTAACAAAGAGCGAGTAAATCTACGTGTAGTACGACGCGACATGGAGTGCTGCATGCATTTGGTGGACCAATCTGCAGACAAACTTATTAGTTTTTCGGATGTTAGCTGGAGAAAATTTCGCGAATGTGTCCATCAGTGGAAGGACTTGAATACCAGAGAAGGTGCCATTGCTACCAAAGCTATCCAAAGATTCCATTTAGAGCTCGTGTTGGCGGAAGAACAACTCGATGTTGTCCCTGCTGGCCCTGACCACTCCGTTGGATATCATCGTGCATGTTATATGCGATTTACTGACAAAACCAAGATCGAGAGAGCCAAGAAAAGACAAGAACGAGAAAATCAAGCTAAAGAGTGTAAGTACTGTTTATTGAGAACGAGAATCCTATTTTGTTTACCTTTTTTAAATTAAATGATTCGGCCCTTTCATCTTCGGTGACTGCATACAGGCCTAAAATGTGATTTTAAATTTATTTAAAAATTTATGCAAATGTTTCAGACTTATGTTTACTTACCAGTATATTATGGTTCATAATGAAACATTGTAATGACTAATGAGTTACATATCTCATACATGTCAATATTACAGTTGAAATTAAAATATTAAATTGTTATTGATGCATTAAATCTAAAAGCCATTTCTCTTCCTTCTAATTTCTTCCAAATACAGCTGCTACTACGAGTGAAATCCAGACCCAGGAAACTGAACAGAGTGAAGAAGTACCGCACAAGTTAAGACTTCTCCGAGATAAAGGACCGAGCCGTCATAGTGAATCATCAAGGGCTTCCCATCTCTTGCCTATTCAATGCATCATTTGCAGGAAAGAAAAGTATGCCGTCGAACACTTCAGTAGAAAGAGAACAAAAGAAAAACTTATCCAGTGTGAAACTGTAACAGCGGGTAAGCTGCTGAATGCTGCCGAATTGCGCAAAGATGAGAGCATTTTATTGCATATACGTGGACATGATCTTGTAGCATTAGAAGTTAGGTATCACTTAAGTTGTTACCAAAGCTATACTAGATTCCTTAGTAAGACAGAAAAGGAAAGAGAGTGTAGAAACAAAATCATATGAAGCAGGGTACAAATTCTTTTGCACATCAGTTGTAGAAAAAAAAAAAAAAAAAAAAAAAGTTGTAGAAGTTGCACATCAGTTGCACATCACTGAAGTTGCACATCAGTTGTAGAAGAAAGAATAATCAAGAAACGTGAAGTCTTGCGCTTGAAGAAATTACTATCTTCATTTAAGAAATGTGTATCGAAAGTAGAGGGTGTAAATGTTGGGTACAAATCCAACTATCTCAAGAAGAGACTTCAAAAGACCTATCCCTTCCTGAAAATTTTGAGATCATCTCACAGCAATGAGAGTGATTTCGTGTTTGTAGATGATTTGTCAACTGAAGAGTTGGTGGAAGATGTTGCAGAGCCACTTTCCTCTGAAGTAAGCACAGATCAGACAGACACGAACACAGATTCAGATGAAACCACCACCTGTGGGAGTGCAGCCCATAATTATAGAGTTCTCTACCATGCTGCGCAATCCTTGAAGAACATTATCAGTGCAACTAATGATAATTTTCAGCAGATCTGGCCACCCACAGCAGGAGACCTCAACATGGATGCTGCTAACAGCGTTGTGCCTCATGAGTTATTCAACTTCATGGCATGGACAGCTGGAATATCAAATGAAATTCCCCAAGAAAATGTACGCGTCGAGGTTAGCGACGAAAGACGTAAGAAGATTATTTCAACTTGCCAGGATGTATTAAACCTAGCATTTAATGGAAGAAGAGTCATGCCCAAGCATTCCGCATTGGCGATGTAAGTGAGACATATAACTGGATCTGCCCAACTCATCAGTTTATTAAATGGCCTTGGTCATTGCACCTCAAATTCCCAAGTTCTTGAGCATGACACAGCACTGGCTCAACTTCAGATAGAGAGAGGAGAACACTTCATACCTCCACACATCCATAAAAATACCCATGCAACAGTTGTGTGGAATAACAACGATTTCGGGGAGGAGACTCGATCTGGTAAAGGAACCACACACAATACCAATGGTATTATTATACAGAGGCAGCTATCCACCAGTGACTCACACGACGAGTCAAGATCTTTGCAGAGAACACGCAAAAGATCCTTGCAGCCACCCTCAGCAAACATTGAATTTTATCAAGGTGGGCAAAGGAAAGGGCCAAGGCGATTTGCTGAGAATGTCCAGCTGGACTTGGAGAACCATGTGCATATACAAAATACTGCACGAAGAATTGATGAGGCATACTTTTTCACAAAGATTGCACACACTGATGAAAGAATTTTACCTGGATGGACTGGTTTCAACACATTGCTAGAAAGAGATGCCATTCCGCCCAAATCAAATATTGGCTACTTACCCGTCATAGATGCTAGTCCAACTGAGCTAAACACTGTGTACACCATCCTTTGCCACAGCCTTGCCATAGCAGATAAGTTGGGTCTCAGTAATATTGTTGTCGTCATGGATCAGGCCATTTATTCAAAGGCCCAAGAAATCCGATGGAAGAATGACATCTTCATGCAACGAATTGTTTTGTGCATGGGAGAATTTCACGCAGCTATGGCTTTTCTGGCATGTATTGGAAAGCGATACTCAGATGCTGGCTTCCAGGACATTATGATCGAGTCTGAAATTGTCGCCACTGGCTCTGTGGGAGACGTGACAAGTGGCCATCATTATAATAGAAGTATCAGATCTCACAAACTACTTTGTGAAGCACTGCAGCGCCTTCGATGGCATGCATATCTTGCATCCCTATCAGAAGATCAGAGAAATGTTGCTTCTCAGCTTGCGATCGACATGCAGAAGGCATTCCCATCTGAAGACTTTGACGACCACATCAACTCAAAGAAATACCAGGAACTTGCCATTGGGTATGAAAACTTTATCATGGACAACTTGAATAATGACACATTCCACTTTTGGAGCACATATATTCAGATGGTGCAAGAATTGCTTCTTTTCGTCAGGGCAACAAGACAAGCGAATTGGAACCTTCATCTGTCGAGCATCCGTTCTATGCTACCTTGGTTCTTTGCATATGACAGAATCAATTATGCAAGATATTTGACATCATATTTAAACAAGAATGTATCAATTGAATGCAGGTTTATTAGCAACAACGATGAACAATCAATCTGCAAGACAAAGAAAGCGATGGTAGATATTAGCATAAGATAATAGATACAGAATATGCAAATAACAATGCGCAGTATTACACAAGATGAGAACGCAATAGAGAACAGCACCATACAAGAGTTGTCTATCTCCCTTTCCCAAAAACGTTCAATTGTGACACAGAATAGAACGAAACTGGAGACCGAGAAAAAGGATCACATGAGTTTATAATTGATATTCTTCTGAATTGAATCGGGCTGGTGGTTTGATAATTCGCTTCGGGCGGCCCGTCACCACCCGATCAATCGTTGGAGTCCTCTGAGGGCAGTTCGTAATTTCCTGGTCCATTGTGGGAGTCTCCGGTGGGTGGTTCACTATCGCCCTGTCCGACGCCGGAGTCCCCTCCAGCTGGTCCATCATCACCCGAACCGTCAAGGGGGCAGAAATAGGCAGTGACCGTGGAGGTGTGGCGGTGGTCTGCACATGTGGTTGGTTAGCGACTCTCGCGGGTGGTGTCATCGCGGTGGTGGAGCGGAGTGTCTGTGATGGTAAGCCCGGCGCAATGACATGTTGGGGTTCACCCTTCTGGGGAGTGGTAACAGGATTGAGACAGACTCTTGGAGCGGCGATGGGTTGGGTACCAGGCATTAAGTATTTCGGTACGATTGGCATAACACTTGGCATAACGGTTGGCAGCATGCCACTTTTGCCAGTCGTAGTGGGAGTTGTCATGCTGAAAGGCGTAAAACGTCGCAGGAACTTACGATTCCGGAGAGTGATTCTTCCGGAGCCATCCACCTTGACAACGTATTGATCGAATTGTTTTACCTCAATCACGGTTCCGGTCCGGTCCCATTTTCGTGGTTCCAGGCCGGTCTGGTTCTGGATCCGGACATGGTCCCCGACGGCCAGTGGAGGTAGTTTTGTCGTGTGTTCAGAGAGTCTTTCGATCTCCCTGGCATGCCGAATGCGCAAAGCTTCCTCACGATTGTTGCGTGTTTCCCGCCAGGTGTCCGATGGCAAGTATCTGCCTGGGATGATGGGTATGAAGTCCTTGACTGGCCTCTTGAAGATGATCATGGCTGGAGACAACCTAGTGTCCTGATCCGGTGCATTCCGGTACTGGAGTATTGCACGTTGGAACCGATCAGTGTCTAGTTCACCATTGGAACCAGTGTTATCGGTGATCATTCTTTTCGATGTTTTGACTGCGATCTCGGCACGACAGTTGCTGTGTGGGAAGGCAGTGGATGACAACCGATGGTTAACGCCCCACCGACGCAAGAAGTCTTGGGTGTCATGTGCCGTGAATTCTGGCCCACAGTCAGATGCCAATTCGTCGGGGATACCATAAGTGGCGAAGTTCGACCGCAGACATTTCACTAGGCCTTGTGCCCCGCCAGTTGTTAGCTGAATGATTGGCCAATTAGAGTAACGATCAACGGTGACCAAATAACTCCGACCCTTGTGATGAAAGTAATCTGAACAAACGTACTGGAAAGGGTAGGCAGGTTCAGCTGAGGCTGTAGGTGGAGCGCTTGGTTGCGATGGGGCCATCCGATTGCAGTGTGAGCAGCGATTGCGCATCTCATGAATCTGGGGAGTGATTCCAGGCCAAAAGATCGAGCTGCTGGCCCGGGTGGTCATAGCCGTGACTCCTTGGTGAGCAGCATGAAGATTCTCAAGGACAAGCTTCCGTAGCTTCGGTGGGATGATAATCCTCCCCTTGTAGACCACTATGCCATCAATAGTGTAGAGGTGTTCACGGAAGGGAAAGTATTCCAAAATGGACACAGGGAAATCGTCCCGACTGGCAGGTAGACCCTGCTCAATAGAATTGAGTAACTGCAGCATCTGAGTGTCACTTGCTGTTTCGTCCCGAACATCGTCCCAAGTGACGGACCGCACAGAATCGAGTGTCTTGATGGCTGCCATAGAAATAGCCATTTCCATGCCAGTGTCGTCATCTGTGGTCCACAGCCCAGTCAAGGTGTGCTGTCTTAGTGTAGTCGATGTGGCCACATCCATAATGGAGGAAATGTCATCCACCAGTGGCAGTCGTTCCGATGGTCTGGCACCCGACGGATGTCGTGAAATCGCATCTGGTACGCAGTGTCGTTTTCCCGGGATGTGGATAATTCGGAAACGATATGCTAGGGTCCTTTCTTTCAAGTTGGCAAGCCGCGTGTTATGGATGTCCTCTAATCGTCTGTCACCAAGAAGCTTGATTAAGGGCTTGTGATCGACGGCAATAATCAGGTTCTTGCATCCCAACACAAAATACTTTACTTTTTCCAGGCTGTCCGCCACTGCTAGAGCTTCACCCTCTATCGGAGCATAGCGCGACTCCGCTGCATGGGTGAAGCGGCCTCCAGCAAGGGTGATTTTCCAGCCATCGGGGCAGCACTGTGGGGTTTCACCAGGGCATCTGCAGTGTTTTTGGAGGAGCCAGAAGCCAATCCCATCCTTCGACCAGTCAGTTGCGAGACATGTTGTCCGTTCCTTGTCAAAGATCCGGACCCCATTTGCGACTTCAGATATGATGAGTCGTTTTGATTCTTCGAATAGAGATTGTAGTGTTGCATCCCAGTAGAAGGGGGTGCATGGTTTTAGGAGGTCCCGAAAAGGTCGCATCCTCTCGGTCATGCTGAAGCAGTATGTTACCTGATTGACTAGCCTAAACGAGGAGCGAATGTCAGTAATTGTTTTTGGTGTGGGGAAGTCCTGTATCGCTTGGAGATACCTTTGGCATGGTCGTACACTGTCCATGGTGATCTCGAATCCAGCGAATTCGACCGTGTCCTGACCAAAATGGAATTTCGTCGGATTTTGCGTAATCCCATTACGGCCGCACAGGTCGAGCCAGTTGCATGTCTGAAAAAAGCTCTCTTCCAATGTGTCGCTCCACATGATGGTATCATCAATACATTTGGACTTGTTTTTGAAGTCCGATACAATTTCGTCAAATCGTCTGGAGTATCCATCACCTGAAGCGATGTAACCTTGGGGAGTGGTGCAGTAACGGTATCGGCCCCATGGTGTGATGAACGTTGTCAGATGGCGGTCACATTCTCTGATTGGAACGCTGTGATAGCCATTCCAGGCGTCTGTTACCGTCTTTTTGGTGTTACGTGGCACCGCCATTGCTTGATGGAAGGGTGACTGGGTGTGGTGGGTCCCACGTGTGCAGTGCGCATTCAGTGGTTGCAGATCAACTGTCCTCCGTGGGGTCCCATCCTTCTTTGGACAGACGACCATTCTGCTGCACCATGTCACTGGTTCACCAATTGGCACCGGTTCCAGAACCCCTAACCTGATGTCGCGATCGATACCAGCCTTGACTTCTGCCTGCCAGTGTAAGGGGACAGGCACTGGGGTGTGCACCGCTTTTGGTGTTGCCTCGGGGTCAACCATCAGTGTGAGAGGCGGACCTTCCATGTGGGGTAGTGGCTGGTGTTCGCAGACATTGAATGTGCTGCTTTTGTAGTACTCCAGTAGCCATTTCTCCAGCCTCTCTCGGTTCTCGTCAGTGGCCGGAAATGGGATAGATGTAGGCAGTGTAGGGGGAAGCGATCTTTCCGGGCAGTTACAATTTGCATCGATAACTGCTGCCACTGCAGCACCAACTGTGTTGGATTCGCCAATGGTTGGGAAGCTACTAGACACGAGGCCTAGATCGACGCATGCTTCACGACTGAGATACATGTTCCGTGTGTCAGGTGAGATGTAGCAGATTTGTCGGGTTTCAATAATGTCGCCATTGGCTGTGCGACCAGACAGGTGTAGGAGCATGGCGCCGATAATCCGGACCCTTCCACTGTTAACAGCATTCATCTTCAGGTTGACAGGTAACAGGTCTTCATTACGCAGCCCGAGTTTGTGGAAAATATTAAGTCCTGTGAGGCAGCTTTGACAGCCAGTGTCGGCCATGGCCTGGAGCCTGGCCGATTTTGGTCGGGATGACAGTGGCTGGCCGAAATGGTCATAAGATTCCTTATCGATCCGTGCTATGAGTTTTATGTACGGCTGTGGTTGAGACTTCTTCTTGGTCCAGCCAGAGAGGTGGTCAAATATATGGTGGTCGAGGTGTAGTGGAGTTGACAAGGTGGCCATGGCCCTTTTAATTGGCGGCTTCCAAATGGCCGTTTCTCGTTCCGTGACAGAGCAGAGGAGATCGTGGACCTGGCTGCTTTCTTCCACATCATGAGCATCCATTGATTTGTCCGTAGGTTTGTTGTCCACCTTTTTCGTGCCTCCCCGGCAGTCATGTGCAAAATGGCCGCGAGTGGCGCATTTACTGCATGTTTTCCCGTAGGCATTGCAGAATTGACGCCTTTGGTCGATGTTCGGCTGTTTGCCATGACCAGTTTTGCCGCAATAACTACAAATGGCCGCCTGCTTGTCGGTAGTGATCAGGGCTCTTTTGTTCTTCCAGTTTTTGTATTGGCTTGCGCCATGAGCGCCTTCACTATCGAGCAAGGCATTCTGGGAACGTTTCCCTGCTTCCTTGGCCTCGACGAAAATGAGAACTTCCTCCAAGCTCATGTTCTGATTTTGATCGCCGAGAATGTCCTGTTGTATATCTTGATCGGCGAGTCCCCGACATAGGACATCGCGAACCATGTCCTTGGTGTAGTTGACATCAGTAGGGGGATTGCATGAGCATACAACAGAAAACTTGCAGATCTCAGCTTGACCAGCCAGACGGGCTGCGTAGGTACGAATTGGTTCTTCTCGGTCCTGTCGCATGTTGTGGAGGTTTACGCGGGACACCATGGTATTCTCCTCTCGGACAGCAAGGGACCGAATGGCTTGTAGTATAGCTGCCTCGTCCTTGATTTCAATGCGTGGGTTGCTGCGGTGGAGGTCACGTCGTAGGTTATCATCACAACATTCAAGGAGTTGAACGCGAACATCATTGCCGATTATCTGGGTCGCTGCCTTGTAACCATCCCATCTTCTGGTGAAATATTGCCAATCTTCGCTGGTACCGCCGGTTTGGATACGAGGACGGCTGACTTTGTCCGGTTTGGCTGGTGCAATGGACGTGTGAGTCATGGCGTGGATGGAGAGCTGGATAGCAGCAACGGCATTGTCAGTGCTGTCAGTAACGTAGACACAGCTCGGGAAGGGGCAGGCTGCAGCAGGCATCTTCAGATGAGTTGATTGTTCATAAACAAGAATGTATCAATTGAATGCAGGTTTATTAGCAACAACGATGAACAATCAATCTGCAAGACAAAGAAAGCGATGGTAGATATTAGCATAAGATAATAGATACAGAATATGCAAATAACAATGCGCAGTATTACACAAGATGAGAACGCAATAGAGAACAGCACCATACAAGAGTTGTCTAATATTGGCTAGAAATCTGCTGCTTGAGAGAGAGTCACCCTGACATCTATGCAGAGTTTCAAGCTGGGAATTTTGTTGCCCAACGTCAACAGAATCATGGATTTTCCCACATAGCTTGTGACCAAGTCATTGAGCAAACTGCAAATCGAGACTCCAAGACAAAAGGAGGCCTGACGGGATTCACACTGAAGAAGGGTGCAGTACAAAGATGGACATTATCACAACATGAAAGAGCTGCTATTACACGAGAGCGTATGGAAATGGCTAATCGTGACACCTCATCTAGGTCCCGTGTTGATCTGGACAGAACCAGGATAGAGCGAGATGAGAAGGATATTCAGAACATTATGGATACAGTTCAACATATGATCAACCCATTTGATCCTTCACTCGAAGGTGACAAGTTATTACACATTACATCAGGTCAAGTTGCATCAGAACAAGTTGCTGCAGACCTCCGTGAGGCAAAGGGAAAAGGTGAAGCTCAATTCACAACGTTCTGCGAGAAGAGACTACAATCAAATGACATTGGTTATCATGACACTGTGAAGAAGATGAAGCTGAAGACGTTCAAGGATACCGGCAAGTCAACCATTACAAAGGTAAAGGATAAAGAAATTGTCTTGAAAGCTGATCGGAATCTGTTCGCGAGACTAATTGTTGTTGGCTCCGTGAGAGAGGTTGACATCAAAGAAATGCTGATTCATTCACTGGGGCCAATGCCTGCACCACTCGCAAACCATGATGGCTCGCTTGTCAAAACCAACAAAGCGAAACTCTTGCACTTCCTTGAAAAATCAGTTCATCCATCACCCACTGTTCAAGAGATCCCAATGGGCACAACATGGGTATGGGACTCGATGGCTCTCATCAGAGTTGTCAAATCACAACCAACGTTTGGACAGTTTGCTGATGAAGTATTGAAAGTCCTTGTGAATCGGGCAAGGATGAACAAGTCCAGAGTTGTTCACTTCGTTCCAGACAGATACATGTCTTGCAGCATAAAGAATGCTGAACGAGGAAGACGAGCAGAGGGAGGGACACAGATCACCAACATATTTCCTGCAGATCAGAAGACTCCAACCCAGTGGTCTAAGTTTCTTTCTGGTGGTGAAAACAAGGAAAATCTCCTTCAATTTTTGTTTGAGTGGTGGTGCAAGAGTGGGAGAGATCTAATTGGTGACATGACAATTATCATTGGGCATGGTGTTGAGTGTCATGCTATTCGAATGAATGACAGCAAACAGGATGTGGAAGTTGTACCAATCCCAGCTCTGTTCTCGACACAAGAAGAAGCCGATACAAGACTACTACTTCACTGTGCACATGCTGCAGGAAGCAATGATAATGTCATCATCAATAGTCCAGATACGGATGTGTTGGTAATATGTGTGGCTTTCTGCGATGAAATAGATGCACAGATCTACTTCCACACAGGCAGAGGAAGTAATAAACGTACAATTGTTGTCCGACGTATATTTGAGCACTTCGGTAAAGAAGTGTGTTCGGCATTGGTAGGGTTCCATTGCTTTACTGGTTGTGACACTGGGAGTGCTTTGTATGGCAATGGTAAAATCAAATCTGCAAAAATCTTGACATCAAGTAAAGACCACTGCTCCACATTTGAAAAGCTAGGGATGACGTTTACAGTCCCACCATATTTGTATGAAGACATTGAAGCATACACCTGTGAACTCTATGGGCAGAAGGGCTGTCGAGATGTTAATGAGGCAAGATACAGAATGTTCAAGACAGTGCACTGTGGAGAGAAAAGTTTGCCTCCAAACGGAGATGCTCTGCACAAGCACATATTACGGGCCAACTACCAGGCTGCCATTCACAAGATGTGCCGAATCAGCAAACCAGAAATACCATCACCAAAGAACAATGGTTGGAAGATTGAAAAGGGCTTGCTAACCATAGACTGGATGAGCCTTCCCCCAGCACCACTCAGTGTAATGGAACTTGCCCACTGTTCTTGCAAGAAGACACAGTGTACTCAAGGTAGATGCTCATGCTTTCTCAACAAGCTTCCATGTACGGATTTGTGTTCATGTGCAGACTGTGCAAACGTGGTATCTGTTCCTGACCTGTCCCAGGATGGGGAAGAAAGTGACGATGATGACGTTACTTAATTACAGGTACTTGTTTTTTTCTGTTTTCTTGACTCCACATATCATTTATTCATCGCTTCTCATCTTTTCCTACAGAATGCACAAATATGATTGCATTGCAATTTTGTATCAGCTGATACCTTGATCTCTTTTCAATAGAGAAGAAAAGCTTGTAGTTTTTGAAAGAATGTATCCCTTTTCTGTTAAACATTTCATCACGTTTGATTGTTATGACCATGGAAAATTAAACCAACAATATCTGAGTTTTTTGTATGATTGATATGTGTGTGTGTGTGGGAGGGGGGTTGTTTGTGTGTGTTAAATTGAGCAAAATGTAACAGTAACAAGTAAATGGTGATCTTAGAAATGAAAGAACAAGATCTGTGCGTGTTGGACTGTGTATATATAGTTATGCATTTTATCAAAAAGAGGGAGGGGACTGAACAGACATAATGCAATATTTGGGTGATTAGTACACAATATCTTTTGTTCATTATAAATACAAGAATATGTATGGTTGGTAGGGTACTAGGATTACTTGTCCATTCAAAAGTTCTATCTCGAGTCTAAATATTTACTTAACTTACTGATTCAATTTATGTGTTTCACCAGAAATGGTTGCTGAGACATTTTTCCCATAGCAACGACCATCACAATGATTTTTTTAATATAAAAAATTTCACAGAATTAAATCTTCTATCATTTGGTGAACTGCACAATTACCAGTTTGCTTGACCATTCAATTTTAGTTCTCAAGAAAACGATAAAGAAGTATGAATATCGCCGTTGCTTGGGAAAGGAACGTCCTTAACAACGGCATTTAACTTTTCCTTTGTTTTTAACATTCCTACTTTAATGTGCAACTTTCAAACGTGGGAACATGTAATTTATGTTTAATACACACCTATTTAACATACCTAACACACTTGTAAGTACTTCTCAGGTGTAGATCACGGAACTCAAAAACTAAGCATAATTTTGGGGCTCGGCCCATGGTCTATCCTGGCTAAACCTCGTTTTTCTCAGCAACCATATGTCTGATTGAGACTAAACTTTAAGGGTAGGAGTAACAGCCATGCAGAATGTTTTTATGATAATTGTGATGCCATGTCACGTGGTATGGCAGCCATCTTGGATTAAAAGAAAATAATTAAAAAATTATTTATTGGAAGCCGCTGAATGGAAAAAAAATCAAACTTGGCACATTGTCAAGTACTCCAAATGGGGAACAAAAGCATGGTAATGATGCCATCATAGGTGAAGAGGTATACCAGCCAAAAATGTTTTAATCAAATTCCTTATCCTAAAAATTTGAAATTGCATGCACATGATCTTTGACCCATTTGTATTGAAATATTAAATTTATGACATCATAAATCACATCGTTTGGCAGCCATATTGGATTTAACCTAAAACTGTAAAAAAGCATCTTCTTCAAAAGCACCAAATCGATTGACTCAAAACTTTACGTGCCATTGACTAGGCATGGTGATTGAAAGATTATCAAAAAAATATCATTGGTCACATGGTGTGGCAGCCATATTGGATTGAAGGAAAATATTAAATAATTATATCTATGAAACCGCTTACCCTATCGATGCCAAATTTTACAAATATCATCTAACAACATTGTTGCATATAGTTTGAAAATGATGATGTTGTATGTCACGCGGTTTGGCAGCATTCTTGGATAGAAAAATGAACCTTATCCGATCAACATGAAACTTCACAAACGTGATCCCCTACCCATACATATGCAGAGTGTACATTTTTAAAGGTCATATGTGTTGTGGTGTGGCAGCCATATTAGCTTGAAAGCCGATATTTAAAAAAATTCCCTTCTCTGCAACTGCTTCACCGATCGATGTGAAACCTGTCATGGCTGATGAAAATGTGGTACTTGAAAACAGCTGAAGGGATTTAAATAAAACTTGTTTATTTTTAGGACAGTAAAAGAGGGCATCTATCCGTTGTAGGATTATGTGGAGGCACATTGGCGACACATTCGCATTGTTCTAGTTTGTACATGGTCTAGGCTCGAGGAAGAGCTGGGACACAGCTCTTCAAGGGGAAACGATCAGGTTTGATCAAGGAAAATCAAGTTTGATCTTGAATCAAGTTTGTTCGATCAAGTTTGATCAAGGATCACCTTGATCAAGGAAACGATCAAGGTGATCAAGACCCAACATAGCAAGGGGAAACGCCAACAGCAGGGTGGAGGAGGAAGGTCGATGGAGACGGACAAAACAAGAGAGGTAGGAGAGAGTTAGGGGAGAAAACAAGGAGTGGACAAGATGGATAAAAAAAGAAAACTAGAAAGAGCAATCAGAGATCGCAGACCCTTGCCAGGACATGTTTTCAGTGGTTTTTAAGGCTTTTGTGTTAAAACAAATATGGCGGCCCAACCACGTGACCAATGACGTCATCATTATATTTTCTCCACCAATTTAGCCCTAGATGAAGCACAAGAAATTTCATCTTGATCGGTTGAAGTTTTGTACTTGTCGAATTATGACGTCATAATGGAGGCACCTATGACATCATCATTAACATATTTTATTCCCCATGGATTGTTCTTTACAATGAGCCATGTCTCAATTTTTCTATGCAGCGCCTTCAGAGATATAGAGGTGGAAAGTTTTTCGGTTTTTACAAGATTGTGATTTACAACAAAGACATATGACGTCATATTATCATTAAAAAATTATACCGGTGGAGTTGCACCTATGGTGAAAATTTCGTGTCAATCGGACCAACGGTTGCAGAAAAAAATTATATTTATTCTGTGCGGACAAACAAACAAACAGATGAAAAATCACTCATAGAGCGATACGTGGCAAAACAGAACAAAGCACTCAGTAGAGCTTCCTTTTGACCTCAAAATAATTAGTGGTTGAATTTAGTGACTTGATATGCAAATCGTTTTCAAATTTTAACTTGATCGGAAGGAAATCATTCCTGGGAAAAACACATTTCCAAGCTGGCCTCCAAAGCCAGTCGTCGACGGGATTCTCTGTCGTGTGAAGTCCTTCCTTGGCACTCCTGAGCTCCTCACCACATACAAGGCTTTCATCTGCAGCTCAATGGAATGCTGTTCTCCCCTCTGGGCTGGTGCTCCTGCCTCACACCTCGCTCGGCTTCACGCTGTTGAAACCATAGCTTTCAGAATCATTGGAATCTCCGACGATAAAGCCGATTGTGAGGGCCTTTCACTTACTCAACGCAGGCAGGTTGGTGGTCTTTCTGTCTTCTACAGACTCCTCTCTGGCCTAGCCCCCCCAAGCCCTGTCTGTGCTCTGTCCCCCAAGTACTCCTACAGGTCGCACAAGATCTGCCTGCAGCCCTCTTCTGGTGAAACTGCCAAAATCAAGACTCTCTGCTCACCTTCACTCTTTCATTCCTCTTTTCTCCCACCTCTGGAACAAACTCCCTCACTCTCTTCAATCCCACTCATCCCTCCAGGTCTTTAAAACATCTGTTCACCACCATCTCTTATCTTCCCCCATTCAAAACCTTGATCTTTTCTACCCCTGTTAATTCACCTCAGATCCACTTTTCTGAAATACCGACTTCTTTCCTGGAAGTCCTAGCAGTGTCCATGTGTTTTTTTTTTTTTACCTCACCCCCCACCCACCCCTCACCACCCTTCCCATGCCTCCTCCCCCCAAGCCGTCTACCCCCCACAGATCTCCCGATGTCCCTGCTCTCAAATGTTGTACTTGTGTGCTTCCCCCTCTCTCCCCATCTTGTCTCCCGCTCCCTTTATTTCGTGTTATGTGTCCGTTTGTTTTTTTTGTTGTTTTTTTTTGTCATTAATGTTAGCTCTTACATGAGCCTCGATCTTGTACACTAAAAAAAATGAAAATAAAAAATAAATTGACGATTTTAGAAATTTGGGCTATGTTGACCTTTTGGCCTAGATGTTGACCTCAAAAATAGTTGGTGGTTGGTTTCACTAAGCTGATATGAAAATCCTTTTCAAATTTCAAGTCAATCCGATGAAAATTGAGGATTTTAGGAATATGAAAAAGGTGGTTGCCCTCTGGCCTATGTTGACCTTGTAACCTATGTTGACCTTTTGGCCTATGCTGATCTCAAAAATATTTGGTTGAATTCAGTTCGCTGATATGAAAATGCCATTCAAATTTCAAGTGAATCGGATGAAAATTAAGGATTTTAGAAATTTGAATTGTTGTTGACCTTTGGCCTATATTGACCTTTTTGGCCTAAGCTGATCTCAAAAATAGTTGGTGATTGAATTCAGTTAGCCGATATGAAAATCCTATTCAAATTTCAAGTCAATCGGATGAAAATTGAGGATTTTAGAAATTGGAAAAAAGTGGTTGACCTTTGACCTATGTTGACCTTATGGCCTATGTTTATCTCAAAAGTAGTTGTAGGTTGAATTCAGTTCGCTGAAATGAAAATCCCATTCAAATTCCAAGTCAATCACATGAAAATTGAGGATTTTACAAATTTGAAATTGTTGTTGACATTTAGCCTACTAGGGCATGCCCGTACTATATCTATATCTAAAATTATATCCCCCCCCTCTATTTACATGAAATGGTTTGGTCCAAAGCGAACGGCTTGCGAGTGGTGACAATCCCCCCCCCTCTATTTACATGCAATGGTTTGGTCCAAAGCGAACGGCTTCCGGAGTTTGGTAAAGCAATCGCCATCGCGTGCACAAACGCGCAGGAAAGCGAATGAATCGCAAATTCGTTTTTATTAGTTGTAAAACATAGTTTAACGCCAACATAGTTTGCAAACGTGAAATAAATGAATACGCTCTCAAATGTGCCATCCGAGGCAGAGTGTGCCCGCCACGTTCGGCACACGCGATCGTTCGCTGCTCTCTGATTGGTTGAATCGTTTTTTGGACATAGCTCGGTAAGTAATTGTCCGATTAATATGAAACCTTGAAAAGGCACATCCTCGGGTCCCCAGCAATATACCTGGCAAGTTTCAAGTATATCGGACCGGTAGTTGTCGAGAAACAGCGGTCACAGACAAACAAACAAACGTACAGACGTACAGACAGACAGACAGAGATTACTGGAATTATAGATAGATGTTGACCTTTTGGCCTATGCTGATCTCAACAATAGTTGGTGGTTGAATTCAGTTAGCTGACATGAAAATACCATTCAAATTTCAAATCAACCGGATAAAAATTTAGGACTTTAGAAATTTGAAAAAAAAAGGTCGACCTTTGGCCTATTTTGACCTTTTGGCCTATTTTGATCTCATAAATAGTTGTTGGTTGATTTCAGTTAGCGGACCTGAAAATCCTATTCAAATTTCAAGTCAATCGGATGAAAATTGAGCATTTTAGAAATCTGAAAAAAGTGGTTGACCTTTGGCCTATGTTGACCTTTTGACCTCAAATATATAGGATTTTGTCGTACCACAAACTCCACCATTTGGTGAATTTTTGTGAAGATCGGTTTAAAATTGTGACCTGTAGGCAAGTATAAGTGAGCAGAGAGACAAACACACAAATTAAAAATCACTCATCGAGCAACACTTGGAAAAACAGAACAAAGTAGAATGGCACTCAGTGGAGCATCATTTTGACTTCAAAAAAATTATTGGTTTCTTCAAAAACATTTTGACTTCAAAAGAGAGGTTTGGATTGAACAGTGTCAGAGGGCCCAGAAATGTTCATCATCATTCAGGATAGATACTGGAATAAATGTACCCCGGGACACCAGTCATGCACTACACATACTATACCTCGTCACCGCAATGCCAGTGAGTGGCTGTAGATTCCTCCCCATTGCTGGTTACATGAATCATCTGCATGTAAAATGTTCTTGCCTCACAACAACTAAAGTTGTAAGAGAGAGGAAAATTCCAACAAGGATCCAAAAAATATCAGAGGGTATTGTCACATGACTCCCCTTGGTTTATACCGGGTTAGTCACAGAGAGCCAAAGCAAGCTTTTAAACTCTGAAGGCGATGCTCAAATGCAGATTTCTATACATATGCACGGAGAAAGAAAGGGGAGGGGAGTAGGCTGAAGAGCTTACCTTCACGGATCCCACCGCAGTCCTCAAACCTGCGGAAAATAACTCAAACAAACACAGATTTAAAATGTACAAAAATAAACAGGTTTATTTTTACGGATGCCGATAACAAGAAAAACGTGACGGTAACCAAATTCCTATAGGAATTTGGATCCTTGTTGGAACTGGATCATGTTGTCTCCACGAGGAGGCATTGCATATAGTGCAATGAAACCACACCAGACTTAAACACAGACGAGGGATAAAATAACGTTGGAAAATAATGGTGTGATTTATCGTGCACTTAGCTCTGATCAGCTTGGGAGGGGGGGTCTCACCAGGGTCTGCGAATGGGTCCGGCCAGCGTGCGCACGCGAAACACATGCGTTGGCGGGAAATAGGCCTCGTTGCGCTTGTTCGTACTGCAGCTCTCGCACCTGGCGTCACACTGCAGCGGCAAGTCGCGCGTCGTTTCCGCCTGCAGAACTCTGCACTTACCTACGGTGGTGTCTCTGAACACTTCGTCTATCCACCAAAGTCCGATCCCAACAAGAAGAGGAAGATATCAGTGTGAAGGGCAATAAGCAAGGGCCAGAGCAAGAGAGATTGTCCAGGGCTGGTGAAGGCGTGAAAAGCAAAAGGGCAAGAGACAAAATGTCGGCCAGAGAGTTATTTTATCGGCCGTGTCGTGACGTCACCAGCGCTTCTCCTCCACTCAGTGCAGTGCAACACTACCTTGTCCAGTTCTCCACCTATCAGCGCGCAGTCCGCCTCTGACGTCAACGGTGGTCTTTGCCAATCGGCGCGCTGCTTACTGCTCCTCCTCCTTTCCCCAATTGGTGAGTCCTTCTTGCTCCGCCCTGGCCAATCAGCGGGTCCTTTCTTACCCTGGCCTTCCTGTTGGTCAACTCCCGCCCAATCACTCCCTCCTGGGCGTGGCTCTCGGCCCACCTGAGCGATATGTGCTTGCTAGAGGATTCTTAATCATTACTGATCATTATATTCATTCTTTATCTTTCAGACCGTGTTCATTGTTGAATTTGCAATAAACCGCCAACTGAATTAACAAAGAGAACTGGTCTTATTTATGAACACGGTGCAAGTTGACCAAAGCCACGATGCCTGCTGTAGGATGCCCAATCGCCGGATGTGACTACACCACTGAAGACCTCAATCCTGCTATCGTGGCCACACTCATCACTGCCCACAGTGCCATACACGCCCCTGGACATGCCGCCAAAGGTTGAAAAGGATTGTAAAAAATTGTTGTAAAAAGAAAAGAAAAGTAAAATGTAAAAAGAAAAGGATTGTTGAAAATACACACCCAAAGGTTGTGGCAAGAGTCTCTTGGTATGTTCAGACCAGCACTCAGCGTCTCTCATGTGGCGGTTGTGGAGTGCTTCTTCCCGAGCCGCCAGAGTCCCACGCCAAGTGTTATGAGGTTTGTATCTGCCAGGAATTGGGATGAAGTCTCGAATTTGGCGGCCAAAAATGCACATCGCTGGAGAGAGTTTTGTGTCTCTGTCTGGAGTATTTCTATACTGGAGCAGTGCACGTTGGAATGCATTGGTATCAAGGCCTCCATTAGGGCTAGTGTTGTCCATGAGAAGACGCTTCACAGTCTTGACACCAACTTCAGCACGGCAGTTGCTTTGTGGATAAGCTACTGAGGAGAGTCGATGATGTACACCCCAGTCCTTGAGGAATTGACGTGTAGCGACAGCTGTGAATTCAGGACCACCATCGGAAGCTAATTCATCAGGGATACCAAATGTGACAAAGGTACGTCTTAGGCAAGCGATGAGTCCACCTGCACCATGTGAGGCTCTCTCAACTATCGGCCAGTTAGAATACCGGTCGACCACTACCAAGCAGTTTCATCCTTTGTAGTGAAAGTAGTCGGCACACATGCACTGAAATGGATAATCTGGAGGTGTCAGAGGAGTGGGTGGTGCACTTGGATTGGAGGGCGCAAACCGATTACAATGGTAGCACCCAGCACGAAGGGCCGCAATGGCAGGGGCGATGCCAGGACAGAAGATGGAAGACTCGGCTCTCGCAGTCATAGAGGTGACCCCTTTATGGGCAGCGTGCAGAGTGGCTAACACCTCGTCCCTGAGAGACGGTGGTATAAGGACACGATCCTCGTAGAGTATGACCCTATCAACTGTATGTAGACTATCTCGAAATTGGAAGTATTTGTGTAGGGGTCCAGGGAGCTCATGACGGCATTCAGGGATACCTGACTCGATAAGGTCAACAAGGCTCTGCATGTTATTGTCACTCGCTATTGCGGTTCGAACCCTGTCCCATGTTACAGATTTGAGGCTGAGTGAGGTGAGGGAGGACATAGCAGACGTGGAAACATACTCGTCGGGTGTTTCTGGTGCTGATCTACGTAAGCCACTCAGGAGGGTTTTGGAATGCGTCAGGATGATGGGTGTGGAATCAATGGCCACCATATCGTCAGTGAGGGTCAGTTTCACAGGCTCTCCAGTAGGGTGGCGTGAGATGCAGTCTGTGGTGCGATGTCTACTCCCCGGCACATGGACCATCCGGAACCTGTATCGCAGGGTCTTCTCTTTCAAGTTCCTAAGTCGAGCGTTTGAGATATCCCTGTGTCTCATCAGGCGGGATTGTTAGCCCTGGTGCTTGATGCCTGGCTTCTGGTTGGGTTTTGTATTGTTATTTATGTTGTAATGGCCATTCTCACTCATGTCTATAGTGCAGTGCCAAAAGAGCCAAAGGTTAAATCACTGAAGTTTGACGAACAGGGAAATTCACATAATCCCTATACTATTACTAGTTAACATGCCCCATTCCTCGTAATGGAGACGAAGATACAAGCTTAATCCAAACACAAGGTCTAAACAAGTACTTATTACATCGAGGTTTCTACACATTCGGAGCACCTACCTATACCAATCTACCTTGACTAAAGTATCCCTACCCCCACAAACGTAACAGTATTCATTCACCTCCAATACATGAGCAGTCACGATGCATGCACAATGGCCATAAGAAGTGACTTTATTCACTTCATTATTTTGTACTTACCTACGATGATCATCTTTCAAGGTTCAGTGTGTGTGTGTGTGTGTGTGTGTGTGTGTGTGTGTGTGTGTGTGTGTGTGTGTGTGTGTGTGTGTGTGTGTCCTCATGAGCAATGAGGATAGTTAACATATGTGTTACCCGGTACACTCGGACATACAAATTCACTTGGGGTTATTCACTGGAATAATTTTGCTGTCGAGTCGCAAAATTGAGATTTTGGAATTTTAATCAACACTTCGCAAAACAAAGTCACCGTCACACTGTGGTAACTTTACAAAGCCAAATAGTTGACCAATATACAAGGATATCACAATGACAAAAGTAGGCAAAAGTAAAAGGCAAAAAGTGACAAAGACAAAAATAGCGAATGACAAAAATACGTGTCGTATCTCGTACAAAACCAGCGCTATTCTCCTCTGGAACATTTCAACGTGCTAAGCCCGCGGATCCAACCCCATCCGACCATTATGTGCAGCATTTCGTCATTAAAACACCACACCGTTCCTACTTTAGACTCCATCATGTCTTTCAATGGAAAATGTGAGTATATTTACCGTCAGCATAGCCTCACACGATCCCTCAGTACGAGCTTCACAAACAATGGCCGACACTCTTCAATCTCAAACGGATCGTGTTACAACGCCCACGCAGTTCACGTTCACGTAACTTCCGCTCCCAATCCCCGTGGCTCACACCAACTCTCGCGGGATCATGTTACCTTCCAATGCTTCGTGGCCCACCAACTCTCGCGTGATCATGTTACCTTCCGCTTCCAGTGCTTCGTGGCCCATCAACTCTCGCGGGGCCATGTTACTTTCCGGTGCGTATTTACATTTTTACCACCCGGTTACATCTATATATATAAAACACAGTGTGTGTGTGTGTGTGTGTGTGTGTGTGTGTGTGTGTGTGTGTGTGTGTGTGTGTGTGTGTGTGTGTGTGTGTGTGTGTGTGTGTGTGTGTAAAAGTGTAATGTTACCGATAGACTCCTAAACGGAGAGGCTTATGTGCTTGATATTTGACATAGACATGGCCATTGAGCGTGGGACGAACATGGCCAAACTCAAAATATTTTACGATCCATATTTTTTATTCATATTTACCTCAGCGCATTTCAGCGCACGGAATCAATGGAATCAGAGCAGGTGGGCGCTGATTCGCTCAGAGCGATCACGTGATGACGCTATGACGCTATGAACGCTATGAAGCTATGAACGCTATGACGCTATGACGCTATGAACGCTATGACGCTATGACGCTATGAAAAAAAAATCGCTATGACGCTATGAAACGCTATGACGCTATGAACGATATGACGCTATGAACGCTATGACACTATGAACGCTATGACGCTATGAACGCTATGACGCTATGAAAAAAAAAATCGCTCGCTTTGCCAGGGAACTCGCTCCCCCCCCGTTCTCCTCCCCTCCCCCGCCCGGCAATGCCGGGTACTTCTGCTAGTATGATAATATAGTTGAACTAGATGGGAATAATAGAATAATCACCTTGCGCAGTTGACTTGGTGCGAGCCAACTCTACTGTTTTTGTTGTTGTTTTCTTTGATCCAATATGGCTGCCAGATGACGTAACAGATGACGTCAGAAATGTACATTTTCAAATATAATTGTTGCGTGGATCGCCTTCAATAAATTTCAAAATGATCCAACTAAGCATAGTACTTGTCAATTCATGACGTCATAATGAAGGCACCAATGACGTCATCGTTAACAGCACTAATTCCGCGTGCCATGGGGAGTTCTTTATAATCCGCCACGTTTCAATTTTTTTCCATGGAACAGTTTCCGAGATGTAGAGGTCCAAAGTTTTTCAGTTTTCAAAGATGGCACGCATACCACGTGACATATGACGTCATAATTATCACTTAAACATTCTACATGAGTTGACGCATACTATGGTTAAAATTTCGTTTCAATCGCACCAACAGATGCCGAGAAAATGAATCTTTTAAATAGTCAGGGCCCTTAGGGATATTTTGGTTCAAATTCTTCCAAAAGCATCAAATTTGGCGCAGATGTTGCCCATGCCATACTCTGATTTTTGACGGGCGCCAAGGGCGGTATGATCCGGGGACCATACCGGTCCATCCCGCCATGTCACCTGACCTATGACGTCATAATTAGGATATGCATCCAATCACATGGCGTACTATAAGTGGTCAAAGTTCAAAATGAATCGATCGAAAAATGAAGGCAGGGATCCATTTTTAAGGTTTTCATAAAATCCAATATGGCCGCCAGGTCACATGACCTATGACGTCATATTTATGACATGTACACAATCATGTATACATGAACCCGGATCATGATCGCACAAAAATTAAACACAAGGATATGGCATACAGTTCATAAAACATCAAAATCCGTACCTTTGTAATTAGACTGATGAACTGCATATGCCTGAAAATTAGGAAATAGACATGTAAATATTTCCTCTAATTGTCAAAAATAAGGTCAGAGTTCGATTACCCAACCCAGAAACATAAAATGGTGAACCTCGTGTAAATCTTGACAAAAACTCAAAAACCGACATGTTTGACTCAAAAATGACCTTTAAGATGACCTTGAGGGTTGACCTTGACCTCGAATCATCAAAATAACATCATAATTGGATTCCTCGACCTCGAAAACCCCTGAAAAGTGGTATCATACATGATTCCAACCCTTTTGGTTATTTAACTGATTTTCCTCTAATCCGGGTGGCGGCCATTTAGTATTTCGCCAATATGGGGCCCCCGGGGGGGGGGGGGCGCCCGTTTTGGCGCCCGTCAAAAATCGAAAGAGTATGGCATGGGCAACATCTGGGCCAAATTTGGTGCTTTGGGAAGAATTTGAACCAAACGGCCCCAAATTATCCCTAATATAAGGGCTCTGACGAAAATGCAGACAGGTAAATACACACCTACACAGTGCACATACAGGTCTATACGCTACGTACGCACATATGCTACAGATCCCTTAACCTTGCTTTTTGCTTCACGAGGGAAGGATAATGATGAGCTTGCACTGGCTGGTTTAACACTGCAGAGATCGTGGATCTACCCATGTGGATGAATGGCCTATGTTGTAGACCCAACATTTGGAGAGGTATCGGTCTGAAAGGGTTAAAACCTCGAGGAAGAATGCAGCCCAGCTTATGCTCCGGGCAGTCAGAAAATTGGTCAGATACTATGATCTAGAAGAAGATACACCAGAAGATACTATGATCCTTACTTTAGCTATACAACTATATGAAATATAATCTTGTATCAAGAGTTGTGGGAGAATTATTTATGTGTGTGTGTTTGTTAAACTGACGAAAATTGAAAATTTTCGAGCTTGAAAAATGAAAATTGTCGAGCTCGAAAATTGAAAGTTTTCATCATATGTCGGTTGGTCTGTCTCATTTGTTACTTGCAAAATCGAAGATTTTTCCAAGTATATTGATCGGTTGTGCTTGTTACTTGCAAAATCGAAGATTTTTCAAGTATATTGATCGGTTGCATTTGTGGTTCTGTCTGTTTGTCTGCTTGTTTGTTTGTCACCGGCGTACAGGTCACAATTCTAAAGCGATCGTCACGAAACTTCATCAAGTTGTATAGGTCGTCCCAATTGAGAAGCCTATTGATTTTGAGGTCAAAGGTCACCTGGAGGTCAAATTTCTAAAATCTCCATTTTCAATCCGATTGACTTGAAAATTGAATAGCATTTGCATATCGAGTCACTAAATTTGGAAATGATCTATTTTTGAGGTCAAAACGTCAAAGGTCAACTCTAGGTCAAACTTCTAAAATCATTTTTCATCTGGAAAATCGTCACTTTTCATCCTGTTGACCCGAGCTTTGATCAAGATCGTCAATTTTAATCTTGATGAAATGGACAAATTGCTGTATCAATGGAAAACTTTGGGGGGGGGGGGGGGGGGAGTACGGATTTTGCAAGTATCATGCTCCGCATGACGTCTTCTTGTTATTCTGTCTGTTTGTCTGTCTCTTTGTCACTGGCCTACAGGTCACAATTCTAAACCGATCGTCATGAAATTTCACCAAACTTGTAGAGGTCGTCAAAATTAGAAGCCTATTGATTTTGAGGTCAAAGGTCAAAGATCATCTGCAGGTCAAATTTCTAAAATTCCCATTTTTCATCCGATTGACTTGAAAATTGAACACCATTTGCACATTGAGTCACTAAATAGGAAAATCAACTACTTTTTAGGTCAACTGATCAAAGGTTAACTCAAGGTCAAATTTCCAAAATCATCAATTGTCATTTGAAAATCCGTCGATTTTCATCCGATTGACTTGAAAATAGAACAGCATTTGCATATCGAGTCACTAAATATGGAAAACCAACTATTTTTGAGGTCAACAGGTCAAAGGTTAACTCAAGGTCAAATTTGCAAAATCATCAATTGTCATTTGAAAATCCATAAATTTTCATCCGATTGACTTGAAAATAGAATAGCATTTGCATATTGCTTCACTGAATTGGAAAACCCACTAATTTTGAGGTCAAAAAGTCAAAGGTCAACTCAAGGTCAAACTTCCAAAATCAAATTTTCATCTGAAATACCATCAATTTTCATCCGATTGACTTGAAAATTGAACAGGATTTGTATAGTGCCTCCCTGAATTGGGAAACAAACTATTTTTAAGGTTAAAGGTCAACTCAAGGTCAAACTTTTAAAATCATCATTTCTTATCTGAAAAATTGTCACTTTTCATCCTATTGACCCGAGCTTTGATCAAGATCGTCAATTTTAATCTCGATGAAATGGACAATTTGCTGTATCAATTGAAACCTTTTGGGGGGGGGGGGGTGGGGGGATTTTGCAAGTATCATGCTCTGCATGACGTCTTCTTGTTTTTTTGTTTGTCTGTGAGTGTGATAACTTACACACACTTTCAGCTATCTTCGTCAAACTTTACCAGAGGATTCCGAAGGACAAAAGTGAGGCTCTAAATGTTTTTGACGATATAGGTCAAAGAACAAGGTTCTCTCGATTTTCTTTATACCTGTCAGGCTTCATACCTTTTCTTCAAATCTTCAATTTTCAAGTATATTGGTTGGTCTTGTGCATTATTCTGTCTGTCTGTTTGTTTGTATGTCAATCGCCTACAGGTCACAATTTCAAACCGATATTTACGAAACTTCACCAAATGCTAGAGTTGATCATAAGGAAGAAGCCTATTGATTTTGAGGTCAAGAGGTCAACATAGGCCAAAGGTCAACAACTTAAGTAGCATTTCTAAAATCCTCAATTTTCAACAGATCGACTTAAAACTTGAGGAGGATTTGCATATCAGGTCACTGTATTCAACAACCAATTATTTTGAGGTCGAAAGGTGAAAAGGTCAACAAAGGCCGAATTTCTAAAATCCTCGATTTTCAACCGACCAAATTAAAATTTGAGGAGGATTTGCATATCAGGTCACTCACTGTATTCAACCACCAATTATTTTGAGGTCTAAAGGTGAAAAGGTCAACATAGGCCGAATTTCTAACATCTCCAATTATCAACCCATTGACTTAAAATTTGAGGATTTGCATATCAGGTCACTGTATTCAGTGATGTCACAGTGATTTTTAGTATCATGCTATGCAAAACATATTTCTTGTTTTTTGTATGCATATATACATTATATATATATATATATATATATATATATATATATATATATATATATATATATATATTGTTACGGAACCCAACGTCGGCCTCGGATCCCTTCTCGAGGGGGGGATTAGTCCCCTCGTTTGTGACTGACCGACGTGGTCCCTGAAGCTGCACAAGCTCCCTCCAGAGGCAGGTGAGCAGCTTCATTCACGACCGCGGATAAGATGTTAATTTGCCGAGCGGATGGCAGCCGCGGCACGAACCGTTAACAAAGACTAACCCGATCCTGAACGTTGGCCAAATCGTGCCACAGGTATTCAATGGGGAAAAGACAAAGACGACGGATGTGAAGAGGAAGAAGACGAAGGCAAAAGGTTGGAAATGCGACTATTATTTATTATTACTATTTACACAATGAAAGAAACCAAGGAAGAAGGAAGGATAATAAAATAATGTAGAAAGGGGGACGGACCAGAAGGACACAGTGCAATTTCTAGCTTATACAGACTTACTTATAACCCAGGACAGAACACACAAAACAAACTCACGTACACAAAAGGATGGAATGCAGGAATGGTTTGGAGGGATGAGCAGGTGGAATCACAGGGCACTGCGAGCAGGTCCACTCCGGGCGGGAAGCGAGGAGCCGGCAGCTCCTTGTATTCGGCTTTACACCACACACCGGCAGGGTCACTCGCTGTCCCGTCAGGGCTTCACGCGGCTGGTTGAAACGGGGCTGGTTGAAGCGGCTCTCTGCAGAAATCAGCTGGGTCACGCATCTGCCGTATCTCTGACGCAACTCTTCCAAAGGCGCGAGCGCTTATATCTCCCTCGGGCGATCAAGCCGCCAGCCTCCAGGACACGCCCATCGGTGAGGTCGCCTCGGCCCTGATTGGTCGCGAGGGCTCACCGATCCCGCCCTTAGAGGAGGCGTTGGCAAGGCCACGCCTTGTTCCCGGCGCTGGGCCGACTCCTCCCACCTTCGGCTCTGAGATGACCTCGTGGCTAATGGAGTCTTGCCGCGAAAACAACAACCCACAGCTGCAGCAGATTTCAGCAAACCGCTCAATGCAGTTGGCAATTGAGGAAAGGGGAATCCAATGGAGGTTCTGGGGAAATTGAAAGGGGAATCTACTTTGTCTGGATTCGGTGCAATGGAGTGTCAATTAATGGAAGACACAGCCTTAATCTAATACACACAATAAGGAGATAACTACAGAACATGGAGATCTATGATTTGGCTACGTGATTGTATATGACCTAACTAAGGGACGCCCTTTGACCTTTATACACAACAACTGGAGTAAGTAGGGTGATATTTTACAACACAAAAAAACACCATTCTCAAATTCATAACACTGCACCCTCCTCCTCTTAGGCACGTCCCGGGCCTATTACTTTTACTTTTAGTGTGGCACGTAGGTGTAGTTCCCTCTACATTTAACCTGACCCTGAGTGTGACAGTTTTAAAACATAAATAAATATGTCCCGCTGCTCCATTGCACCCTACCTAACAGACTCACGCCCACAGCTAACCGAATTGCGGAATTGTCTTCAAACTACAACATGAACGATGGGGGAGCATTATTTACATTTGACGCTATTTTATTTACAAAACGCAACCCAGGACCTGTGATTGTTCTTTTGGGGGGGAGACAGTCTGCCCTGCATCGACGCACCAGAAAGCACCAAAAACGCACCAAAACACCATCAAGCACCACAAAGCACCCTTGGTGCACAGTCATCACAGTTGATGAATAAAAATAAACCCAAACCCCTGGTGGTGTCTTCCTCTTTGGCTCCCTCTGCTGGCTATTGCTCTCTTCCTGATGTCTTTCTTCTTTGCTGGCGGCCTATTTGCAATAATAAAAGTTCACAACCGTGTCCATTTTTACTTATTTATGGCCCACAGGGCCGACTATTGTGGTTCACCTGTGTGGCATCGATGCCCTGTGACCAAGGTCCGCCAGCAAGATCTCGGGCCTTCATGGCCGGTTCCAGCAGAGGGGCCATGCCCCAACCCATGGGGTCCACAAGTGGTGCTCAGCCACAGACATGTGGTCCATACGTGGTGCATCGATGCAGACAGCTGTGGTTGCGAGAGCTCTGGCACACAATGGCGGACTCCCGCACGCTCCCCTCGGCGCCCAGTGGCGCACAGTCCTCGGGTGGGAGACAAGGGGGGGGGGGGGTGGAAGAAGACAGGTGAGCGAGGGGTAAGGTCACAAGGGTACACATCAAACAAGGTAATGCAGGACGAGGTGCATACGGAGAGCGAAGTGAGAAATGCTCGTCCCTACCGTACGCCCCCCACATGTGACCTACACTACCCCCCCTTGCCCCTCCCCATATTTACAAATATCTACACCTTTACAAATTCATCACTACTGTCACGTCTCCCCCATATTTCCCCTATACCAAATTCGTCACCACAATCCCTCTAACCAAAATTTGCCATCACCAACTCATCATCAATCCTCATAAGTAGGGAGAGATGGAACACAAAGCACAATGTCACACCCACGTCATGATGCGTCTCACATTCCAAACATTTGCACAATAAAAATAATAAAACAACCTGGCATGGTGTGGAGGTACGTCACCTCAGGTGAGTGGATGTAGATGGTGCGAGGAGATCTCAATCCTAACTACCTTCTAAATGACTTTAATACACTTTACACTACCCGGGGTCTTTCCCTGCCAATCCATTGGCCAACTTACACTATGGGTTCTAAAAACCAATTCCCATTGACCAAACTGTGGTGCTTCATCAATTTGGGGTCTCACTCCCCGATTCTACTCCCTGTGCCCTTGCACAATTTCCGGGCTGAGTCGTGTAGCTCTCCCAGCAGGTCTACCCACCTGCACACCTCCTCCACTGCAGTTGCCTCCGAGCTTACCTGCTCCTTACCCTAACCTATCTAACTGGGGAAGGCCCTCTGGCACTCTCCCCACTCGATGCCCTCTCTGGCACTGGGCTACCCAGGTCCGTCCTCCGGATCCTCGGGCCCCATCCACAACTCTACCGGCTCCCAGAGCCCACCTGCGGCCTCACCTGGCCGACATCCTCACAGTGGTGGAGTGTCCATTCAACTACACACACTAACAGGCTACACGCCCAGCCATTTCCACGACACTAATGCACCCATTCAACCATCATTCTTCCACCACGCACCACAGATGCCAATATCCAACCACAATTTACCTGTACCCTCTACCTAAGTCTTACACTACCCTCCCCGGGTATTCGTGATGGGGTCCATCCTCCTTTCCCCCATCCACACCTTCGCACCATCTACTCCACTCCACAGTTTCCACCATACTCACTCCATACCATCCATTCCCTACTCCATATATTCCACACTCCATGTATTTCACACAACCATTCTCCATACACCTGCAGTTGCACACCTGTGCAATCACTCCTACTGGTGCTTCCTGCACCCTCCTTCCTTTGGGACCATTTGGTCAACACAACCCACATCACCATCACTCACTCATACACTGCTCCATACACCTGTTCAGTTGCACACCTGTGCAATCTCAATCGTTCCTCACTCACTGCTCCATGCACTTCCACGCTCAATACACTTTCGATTCTCAAACACACGGCATCATCTCATCTAACTACTCCCCTCTGGAACTCGCGCTTCCCAGTTGCCCCTTTAAACTATTGCGCTCCCTCGTCATTATAATCCAAACTAATCTACCTGCGTCCCCACTACAGGTATCATTGTCACTACCTAACCTTACCATTACCTATGGTCAATCTTCTCTAGATCCCTACACATTATATCCTAACCCTCCCGGGCTAGTTTTCACTGCCAACCCCATAAACCTACTGCTCCTTTGCCCCCGTTGTGAGGGATGACAGAATTGCCATCCCATCACATCGGGCATCTCTCACTATAAATTTTGCTCACTAAATTCCAGCCAATTAAAAATTTGCCAATCACTCTACCAATCATTTGCCAATCATCAATCTGCCAATCCTTTGCCAATCATCAAATTTTGCTTTTCAATTTCGGGTCCAAAACACTATCATCATTACACGTCTACTCACTTGAGCCTCTCGGTGCGCCAATTCATTTCTAAAGCTCGGCTTCGCAAAGCCGAGCAATGCATGCGGGTTGTTTGGTGCCGGCGGTTGGATTCGTCCGGCATTCGGTGCAGGGAAGGGGGCTTACACGGGCCGAGATCCCACGCACCATCTCGGCACGGAGCCGTCCAATGGCCCGATCTCGCCCTGCCGGAATGCCTCAACACAAAGGGGTCGCCATGATGACCCTTCTTACCGGGCCGCCCGTTCCGCCTAGCGGAGCACGGACGCGGCCGTTCAGAGCGAGGCCTGGCGTGGACTGCGCACGGCGGTTCTTTCGAAACCGCCGTGGTTACGATCCCCGCTGGTCCCCGCTGCACACGAAGCTGCCCGGCACGCACCAAGGGCCCGCTTCGGCTATAAGTCGATCTAACCGCTAACCCGTTTAGCATCGATGCTCCACTTGCATGCTCACATCGTGCAGCCCGTTTCTTGCTCACCCATCCAGCTGTTCCCATGCTCTTAGTCATTGCACCTTCTCTTACACACCCAGGTACACTCATTCCGCTCACAGACTTTGTCACACACCTGACCACCGCACACCTTTGCACACACTCGTCGTTCGCACACCTCACCAACACACCTCTTCGCGCCCCCTCCTCGGTCACATCCTCTGTGACAACCACAGGTGTGCTCTCCTCCGTACACCCAACCACGTGCCTCACTACTAACTCCAGTGTGCATTCCCATACGCGCTCTACCATTCCAGGTGTGCATCCTTCCATTCCATGTGTACATCCTCTCTCACCTGCCACAACCAACTCATGCTCCATGTCACTCTTACTACTCTTACCATCATACTCGGTCGCGCATTCACCCTTACTCTCGACAGCTCACTCTGTACCCATACACTCCTCTGTTACAAACCTTTTTCGCGCATCCGCTTGCGCACACTCTCCCGTTACACCCTCCGTAACACTCACCACAGGTGTGCACTCTCGTTACATCCTCTGTAACACTCCCCATCCCGCGCTTCCAAGTGCCCCCCCGCACACGCGCTACGACCAACTCACTCTCAACAGCACACTAACTCATCGGCGCGCACTTTTTCCTCACACACCCCAGAGTCGGACATTCTCGCACACCTCCTCCTTCACACTCTGCACCTGTCGCACACTTTGCCAGCGGCCTCTCACGAACACCCGGGTCCAAACCAACCCCCAAGCTGACTGAATCTCCCCTCACACCATATACATTTCCGCGTATATCGCCACTCACCTTGGCACCTCGTCTCCGCACCTCCTTCGCCACCTGCAAACTCTTTATTTGGTTAGCAAGCACAACATCACGATTTGAGCACCGACCTTGCACATATTCCATTACTGCCTCCTTTATCTCCTTAGTTTCCCTCCATCTCTTCTTAATTTCACTCACCCCCTCTTCCACTTCCTCTAACTTTTGCTTCACATCTTTTATTTCCCGGTGCGTCTCCTCAATTTCGTCCTCTAAAGCCACCTTGACCGTTTCTATGTGCGTCCTCACCTCCCGGTCCTTCGTCTCCATTGCCTCCGTCACCTCATCCAACCTCGTTGTCAGTCCCTCACGTACCATCTGACATTCCCTCTTCGTCGCTATTAAGTCATTTTTGATTTCGTTTTGTGTCGCTTTCAACCCTCCTAGTACCGCAGTGTTCTTTTCTACCTGCTCCACTAGTTCCTTTTGTCCCACCGTCAGCTGTTCCACCTCCTGCGTCAGATCTTCTATGCCCCCTTGTAACTTTGCCGTGCTATTTCTGACCTCTTTCTCCATACGCTCCTTACCTCGCTTTACCTCCTCGCGTACCCCCGAGACATTCTCACCCACACCTCGTCTTATCTCCTCCCCCATTTCTCCCATCTCTTTAGTAGATGCCGCCCTCATCTGTTCCAATTCATCCCTCTGAGCATCCAGTTTACCTTGCAACCCGATTTTCACCTCCTCTATATGGTTCCCCATCCGTTTGATTTCCCGGGCGGATTGCTCCCCTACTTCCCGCAATTTGTCGTCCATTGTGTTTTCTAACCCCTCTAACCCATTCTTCATTCCTTCCATCTGGTTCTCCTGGGCAGCCATTCTATTTTCCAACCCCGTTAACCCATTCTTTACCTCTTTTATCCCGTTGTCTAACCCTTCAAATTTATTGTCCAACCCCTCAAATTTACCCTCAAATTTCTTGTCTAAGCCCTCAAATTTATTTCCCAACTGTTCGCTGGTACCCCTCGCTTCGTCCCTCATTGCCCCCATTTGGCCCCCCAATTGCTGCCCCATTCTATCCATTTTTGCATCCAGTTGAGTCAGGAATAATCTGAGGTCAAACCCGGTTTGCCCAGCGTCCCCAGCCGCCACAGCGGGCTCGACCTCCGCGGCGCCGCCATTTTGTGCACCCCCCACCTCGTGCGCGAGGGCGCCATTTTGTGCGCCTGATACCTCCTCAACCACATCATCATTTCTCTCCTCCATTTCTTCCCTCTGGTCCTGGGTTACCCCTAACCCCTCTTCAAGTTCCCCCACCGGCATCCCGTCACCTTGACCATCCATGGCACGATTTTAAATTTTAGATGTTATAAAATAAAATTTTAGGGCCACTTGTAATTTGAGCGCGCTAAGTGCTTCAGGTCCGTATCTCGCTCCCGACACCAAATGTTACGGAACCCAACGTCGGCCTCGGATCCCTTCTCGAGGGGGGGATTAGTCCCCTCGTTTGTGACTGACCGACGTGGTCCCTGAAGCTGCACAAGCTCCCTCCAGAGGCAGGTGAGCAGCTTCGTTCGTGACCGCGGATAAGATGTGAATTTGCCGAGCGGATGGCAGCCGCGGCACGAACCGTTAACAAAGACTAACCCGATCCTGAACATTGGCCAAATCGTGCCACAGGTATTCAATGGGGAAAAGACAAAGACGACGGATGTGAAGAGGAAGACGACGAAAGCAAAAGGTTGGAAATGCGACTATTATTTATTATTACTATTTACACAATGAAAGAAACCAAGGAAGAAGGAAGGATAATAAAATAATGTAGAAAGGGGGACGGACCAGAAGGACACAGTGCAATTTCTAGCTTATACAGACTTACTTATAACCCAGGACAGAACACACAAAACAAACTCACGTACACAAAAGGATGGAATGGCAGGAATGGTTTGGAGGGATGAGCAGGTGGAATCACAGGGCACTGCGAGCAGGTCCACTCCGGGCGGGAAGCGAGGAGCCGGCAGCTCCTTGTATTCGGCTTTACACCGCACACCGGCAGGGTCACTCGCTGCCCCATCAGGGCTTCACGCAGCTGGTTGAAACGGGGCTGGTTGAAGCGGCTCTCTGCAGAAATCAGCTGGGTCACGCATCTGCCGTATCTCTGACGCAACTCTTCCAAAGGCGTGAGCGCTTATATCTCCCTCGGGCGATCAAGCCGCCGGCCTCCAGGACACGCCCATCGGTGAGGTCGCCTCGGCCCTGATTGGTCGCGAGGGCTCACCGATCCCGCCCTTAGAGGAGGCGTTGGCAAGGCCATGCCTTGTTCCCGGCGCTGGGCCGATTCCTCCCACCTTCGGCTCCGAGATGACCTTGTGGCTAATGGAGTCTTGCCGCGAAAACAACAACCCACAGCTGCAGCAGAATTCAGCGAACCGCTCAATGCAGTTGGCAATTGAGGAAAGGGGAATCCAATGGAGGTTCTGGGGAAATTGAAAGGGGATACTACCTTGTCTGGATTCGGTGCAATGGAGTGTCAATTAATGGAAGACACAGCCTTAATCGAATACACACAATAAGGAGATAACTACCAAACAGGGAGATCTATGATTTGGCTACGTGATTGTATATGACCTAACTAAGGGACGCCCTTTGACCTTTATACACAACTACTGGAGGAAGGAGGGTGATATTTTACAACACAAAAAAAACACCATTCTCAAATTCATAACAATATATATACACAGACTTGGCATTTAATATGGAATATTTTTTTGTGGGGGTGAACTAACTTTTCAAGATGTCTTAGAACCAAAAGTTCATTGGAATTATGTTGAAAGTATTCTAGATTTTGTTAATGTGACCTTTAAAAGAAACAAAAACCACATTTGACATTTCGAAACAAATAAATTGAACCTTGAAAGTGATGTAAACTGATATCGAACTCAATTCATGGACAGTACTGTATTAAACTTCTGTACGTTTTCCAGAAGTATCTCTTTATTTTTCACATTAGCCCAAAATTTTTTTAACAAAAACAAAAGTTAAATTACGATTGGGATTACGGACAGTAAAATTACAGTTCAGTACTTCGTGTAACCCTGACGAGCATTCAGGAGAGCACGTACACGTTGAGGCATGCTGTTCACAAGATTTGCCAAGGTTTGGACAGGAATCGCTTGCCACGCCATGACAATAGCCTGCTGCAATTCATGCACAGAGGTCGGCTGCTGGTCCAAGTGGTCGATTTGACGCGTTAATTCTGCCCACAAGTTCTCTATCGGATTCATATCCGGGGACATGGCAGGCCACACCATATGCTCTACACCACGGTCAGCAAGAAAGTGTTGGATCATGCGAGCATGATGAGGCCGTGCATTGTCATCTTGGAAGACAACGTTTCCTCGAAAGGCTGCATGAGCAAATGGAAGCAATGTTTCTTCCAGAATGGCCCTGTACTTGAACTGGTTCAGGTTTCCATTCAGAACAACCAGGTCAGTTTTGCCCCCTGCATGAAAAGCAGCCCAAACGGTCACCCTACCACCTCCAGCTTGGACTCTTGGCAATATACAATCTTTTTGTAGGCTTCATGCACTTGTCTGCGCACTCGGACGCGGCCATCTTGACGATAGACCAGAAGTCTAGACTCGTCACTGAAGATCACGTGATTCCAGTGTCCTGGCTGCCATTGACGGTGCTCTCTGGCCCACTGCAATCGGTGCTGGCGGTGTTGTCTGGTCAGGCATGGCTTTTTCAGGGGACGCCTGGCACGATAGCCTGCTTGAACCAGTCGTTGGTTGACTAGCCTTCTGGATACAAGCACATTTGTCAGTTGCGGCCACTCAGCCCTAAGCCGATTAGCTGACTTGGTACGGCCATTGCGGACTAATCGGTGCAGCTGGCGATCATCCCTCCTTGTGGTTCTGCGGGGACGTCCTGGCCTCAGTATTGGAGTTAGGGACACCCCTCTGAGCATTTCGTTTCAGGATCTTTGACACCTGACCTTGAGTGATGCCATACTGCCGAGCAATAGCACGCTCTTTCATGCCGTAATTTCGTAAAGCCACCACTCCATGACAAACAGCATTGTCGAGTTGAAGGACCATCTCCAGAGGAAGCAGCAATAACTTTTGGAGATGTGCAGCAGTTGTTTTCCACTAATACAGAACGCAACAACCCTTGTATACCCGACTGTGAAGCCAATCGTCAAATGCACCTGTCCGTACATTTTGCCACGCCACCTGTGATATAATCCTGTTGTTGACTTCTTGCTGCGACAATCAGTGACATGGTTCTTTTAACAAATAAATCACAAAAGTATAAAAGAAACTCACCAGATTGATATACTGAGTTAAGAAAGTAAACCCAAGTCAATAAAAAAAAAAAATTCCATATTAAATGCCGTCTGTATATATGTATATATATATATATATATATATATATATATATATATATATATATATATATATATATATATATATATATATATATATATATATCTATCTATATATATATATATATATATATATATATATATATATATATATATATATGTATATATATATGTATATATATATATATATATATATATATATATATATATATATATATATATGTATATATATATATATATATATATATATATATATATATATAATTATATATATATATATATATATATATATATATATATATTGTTGTGGATATGAGAATGGTTTTTTATTTATTTTATAGTTGTGGTAAAATGTTGTTGTAAAAGGTTGTTGTAAAATATCACCCCTCCTCCCTCCGTTTGTGGTTGTATAAAGGTCAAAGGGCGTTCCCGTAGTTAGTCCATAAAACATACATGCAGGACACGATATATCTTTTTTGACAGTTATATCCTTATTATGTGTATTAGCGTAAGGCTGTGTCTTCCATTAATTGAAATACTCCATTGCACCAGTGCAAGAGAATAGATCCCCTTTCCTTCCCATCCCCAAAAATCTCCATTTCATATTACATCCCCTCTCGTCATTGCCGAGCCTCGATTGCCCATATTACCTCCCCTCCAATAACCGCCATTGGCCACGAGGCAGGGTTGGGGAAGAAAGGCGTGTCTCCACCTCGTCATAGAGGGGAGGAGTGAGCCAGCCCCACTCGACCAACCATGAGCCAGGGGTTTGGCTAGAGAGGGCGGAGGAAGAGCGATCGGGGAGGTTCGCAAAGGTTGAGGGGCGGGGGCCTATATAACCCAAGGCAGGGCGTGTCCAAAGGGAGATGCACTTTGAGCTGAGACAAGGAGGGTCACAAAGAGCTGGGTCATCAGAGCAAGAGCGCATGAGGAGATGGGAAGAGAGAAGGCTTGAGACCAACAGAGGTGATGAGTGCACAGCACAAGAGGGTTGCCTGACGCGAGAGATCGTGCCTTGCCTGAGAGGAAATCCCATCATTACTGAGAGAGCGAGAGGGTCGTGGCGTCGACGCAACCACGTTGGTTCCAGCGGTTGTCGTGTTCGCTTTAAACCACGACGCGAGGTCGGAACGGAACCTCGACGGCTGAACGAGCCGAACCGGCTGCCTTTGCCAGCTGAACGGACCACCTCCTGTCATTCCCCGCGTGAGTCAGTGTCTTTTGTTTGTTCTGTCCTGGGAATAAGTTAAGTCTGTATAACTATAAGCTAGTATTTGCACTGTGTCACCTGCGTCTTATGTGTTGTAAATAAACCTTGATTGCTTTCTTTTTGCTTGTGTGTAAATAGCCAATAAATTCAGTCGTATTTCCAAGCCTTTCTTGCCTTCTTTTTCCTCTTTGCATTCGTCGCCTTTGGCTTTTCCCTATTGACTAGCTGTGGTGCGACCCGGCCAACGTTTGGGTGGAATCGGGTGAGTCAGGGATCCTGTTAGGTCGCGGCAATACCAAACCGCTCGGTAACTAACATCTTAAACCGCGATCTGTAACAATATATATATATATATATATATATATATATATATGTACATATATATATATATATATATTGTTACGGATCTCGGGGGTCGGCGCTCCCCTTATCAAGGGGGAGGTGGGGGGGGGGGGGGTTCATCCCCTTGTCTTTTTAGCTGGCCGTCCCGAGTCCTGGGAAGTTATAACGTTCGTTGCGGTCGGTGGTAAGTAGGGTTGTTGGTCGAGTCTTAGTCCAATTACCTAAGTACTACCACCGGCCGTAAAGCAAGGAGATAACTCCCACCCGAGCCGCAGCATTAGTGGATAAGCCGAGCTAAGCGAGCCATGACTCGGGCCGTTAACAATGACTAAACCCGATTATAGCGGTTCCTAATTGTGCCACAGGTACTCAATTGAGAAGAGACGAAAGCGAAGGGATTAAGACGTAACCAGAAAGAACAGGTGAATTTATTACAAACCAAAAACAACAGGAAAGGAAAGACTGTACAAGAAAGGAAGAAGAAGAAGCAGGATACAGGGCAGTCTTAGCAACAGTCTTAACTTATGATCCCAGACAAACATACACACTCACACGGGGATTGTAGCTAATAGGGTGGAAGGTCCAGGTAGATGGTGCAGGCGATGTTTTGTCATGGTTTACACCAATCATAATTCAAACAATCATAATGCACAAATGTATTTGTAATATACGTGATATTACGTTTTGTAAACAATTAAAGTTGAAAACTAAAGTTGAAAAAAAAAATTCCCCAAAAAATTCCCCCCCAAAAAAACAATTGGAACATTTTTCTTAAAAATTACCCTTAGGACATACCGACGGGAGAGATAGGTTCATACCAGAAGTTTGGTACGATTTCACAAAAGTTTGAGGGAGTAGTTCAGTGACAACACAACATAACACAAGACAACACAGACACTGCACAGATATATACATATATACACAGTGCATTCAGAAAGTATCCAGACCCCTTCACTTTTTTCACATTTTGTTATGTTGCAGCCTTATGCTGAAATCGTTTAAATTCATTTTTTCCCTCATGAATCTACACTCAATACCCCATAATGACAAAGAGAAAACAGGATTTTAGAAAGTTTTGCAAATGTATTAAAAATAAAAAACTGAAATATCACATTCACATAAGTATTCAGACCCTTTGCTATGACACTTGAAATTTAGCTCATGTGCCTCCTATTTCTCTTGATCATCTTTGAGATGGTTCTACACCTTTATTGGAGTCTACCTGTGGTAAATTCAATTGATTGGACATGATTTGGAAAGGCACACACCTGTCTGTATAAGGTCTCACAGCTGACAATGCATATCAGAGCAAAAACCAAGCCATGAGGTCGAAGGGACTGCATGCAGAGCTCAGAGACAGGATTGGGTCGAGGCACAGATCTGGGGACGCCTACAAAAAGATTTCTGCTGCATTGAGGTTTCCCAAGAGCACAGTGGCCTCCATAATTCTTAAATGGAAGTAGTTTGGAACAACCAGGACTCTTCCTAGAGCTGGCCAAACTGAGCAATCGGGGGAGAAGGGCCTTGGTAATAGAGGTGACCAAGAACCCGATGGTCACTCTGGCTGAGCTCCAGAGATCCTGTGTGGAGATGGGAGAAACTTGCAGAAGGACAACCATCACTGCAAGACTCCACCGATCTGGGCTATATGGCAGAGTGGCCAGACAGAAGCGAAACAGTTCAGTCTTGGTTTCATCAGACCACCGAATCTTGTTTCTCACAGTCTGAGTGTCCTTTCGGTGCTTTTTTGCAAATTCCAAGCTGGCTTTCATGTGTCTTTCACTGAGGAGAGGCTTCCGTCTGGCCACTCTGATATATATATATATATTATATATATATATATATATATATATATATATATATATATATATATATATATATAACACAGTTTGTGTGTGTGTGTGTGTGTGCGTGGTGTGTGTGGTGTAATGTTACCGATAGACTCCTAAACGGAGAGGCTCACGTACTTGATATTTGGCACAGACATGGCCATTGAGCCTGGTAAGAACATGGCCGACCTAAAAAAAATTATTTCATAATATTTTTTTACCATATTTTTACCTCAGCGCATTTCAGCGAGGAATATTATGCACGGAATCTGACCGGCGGCAGAGCAACGCGCTGATTCGCTCAGAGCGATCACGTGATGTTCCTTGCCGCCATTAACTCAGTTACACGTTCGCAAGTATTTCAGAGCGAAAAGCAATTGCGTTTTTTTCACATTTCAGCGAGGAACATTGCCATTCACACCACATAGGTTTTTTTTCCTTTCATCTTTAGATCCATATTTTTTTTCAGCGAGGAATATTATACACGGAATCTGAATTGGTGGCAGAGCAGCGCGCTGATTCTCTCATTCGCGCTCATTGATGACGATCACGATCACGTGATGACGTGATCACGAATGATGTTCGTGACACGATCACGTGATGTTCCTTGCCGCCATAAACTCACAGCAAGTAGCATTGATTTTAGCATGATTAGCATTTAGCATGATTTAGCATGATTTAGCATAGATAGTAGCATGTTTCACAGAGTTGTTTTTTTTTTCAGCGAGGAATATTATACACGGATTCTGACCGGTGCAGAGCAGCGTGCTGATTCGCTCAGAGCGATCACGTGATGTTCCATACCCCGCGCCAGTTGGCTTCACTTTTCACGGAGTATGAGCGTTCTATATATTTTCAATTCAGTGCGCCCACTCACGTACTTGATTTGTGGCATAGACATGGCCATTGGGCCTTCACGGTGTAATTTGTGCGAGGCTTTTGTCCGAGTGAGCTTGAGTCGAGAGGGCGAATGTACGGGTTGGGAATGTACGGGTCTCCCTTCCCCCACCCGGCAACGCCGGTACTGGAGGGCGTCACAGGATCGGTGAGTCTCCAAAATCCGGTTCGTGCTGTTGCGAAGATTCAGGACGATGTCGCGATTGTTGTGCTGCTCTCCGACCATGAGAACTGCAACGTCATTGTTGACTGGCCTTCCCCTTCCCTCCCCCTTCCCCCTCCCCCCTCCTTCCTCCCCTCCCTTCCCCCTCCACCCTACCCCCTCCCCTTCTCCCCTCCCCTCCCCCTCCCTTTCCCCCTCCCCCTCCCTTTTTCCCCCTCCCTTTTTCCCCCTCCCCCTCCCCCTCCCCCCTCCCTTTTCCCCCTCCCCCTCCCCCCACCCCTCCCCCTCCCCCCTACCCATACCCTCCCCCTCCCACCCCTCTCCTCTCGCATCCCCTCCCCCCCTCCCCCCTCTCCACCCCCTCCCCTCCCCCCTCCCCCCTCTTCTCCCTCACGTTTATACACGGAATGCCGGGTACTTCCCCCCCTCTTCTCCCCTCCCCCCCTCTCTCACCCTCCACCCACCCCCCCCCCCCCCGTTTATCTCCCCTCCTCTTCCCCCTCCCCTCCCCTCCCCCGCCCGGCAATGCCGGGTACTTCTGCTAGTATATATATATATTGTTGCGGATCTCAAATTACGGCGCTCCCCTTACTGAGGGAGGTTTAATCCCCTTGTCTATTAAGCTGGCCGTTCCAAGTCCTAGAAGATATCGCGCTCCTTTGCGGGGGTTGAGGTTGACCAGGGTGACTGGTCAATGGGTTCCCAGATACCTTCGCCAACCTCGCCGCAAAGCAGGGCGCTACTTCTGCCGAGCCACGGACAAGATGGAATTTTGCCGAGCGGTTTAGCAATCCGAAGCTCGAGCCGTTAGCACAAAGACAAACTCGATTCTGAGCGGTTTCCTAGATCGTGCCACCCGATATTCAATTGGGGACACGATGCAAGAATCGGGTGAGAGGAACCAAAGTAAAGCAAGAACAAACATAATTTATTAATTATGTACAATAACGAAGAGGAAACGAAAGAAGGGAATATACAAGAAGAAGAAGAATCAGTGACACAGGGCAGCCTTAAACAGTCTTATATTATCACACGCCCAGGGACAATACAAACACACTTACACGAATGGGGTGGTGGTGGTGGGAAGGAAGAGAAGGGTCCAAGCAGATGGTTCCAGGCTCTGGGTCCACCGCGAAGAATGGCAGGTAGCTTCGCGTGTTGTTGGCACACGACCGGACTTTACATATGCGAGGGGCGGGGATGCTGCGTGCGTATAGCGTGCCGAACGCTCTCAAAACCAAACGGCAGTTCATATCAAATGATCGTTCCAAGCAATCCTTTGCGCAGTGTTCTTATCATCCGCCGTCTCTGCGCTGTTCTCTCAATCGCAACGGTCCCCTGTGCAGTTCTTCATCAATGGCCTCCCCTCGCGCATCTCTTTAGGTTTGACTCCTTCTCTCTCCCTGGCGCATCTCTCTCTAGAGGGCTTGGCGCTTGCGCTTTTATAACCCGCTTAGAAATCAAGCCGCGCTTCATCGAGCCACACCTATTAACGAGCTCACCTCAGCACTAGTTGGCTGGTGGGGGCTTACCGGCCATGCCCTGGTGGTGAGCTGACGTGGCCACACCTCGTTCTTGCCGCCCCGCCCCCTTCTTCTCCAAGCCTGACCTCGTGCTCAATGGAGGCTGAGCCAGGCAGCGAATGCTACTGGCAAGCCAAGGAACACAATTTGGAGGAAGGCGACGCCGCAATATGAATTGACAAGGGGGCCTACTCTTATTTAATTAATACAACGCAGATTCAACTATTGGGAACAGATCCTTACCTGAAACACATACTAATGAAATAACGAAAGAAGAAGCCTATGGTGTGCTACGTGTTGCTCGTGGCCTAACTAGGGTGCGACCTTTGACCTTTACACCAAAAATGGGAGTATTTACAGGGGATTATTTATAAGGGAATATTACAGATATTTACAAAGTGGAGGGTTCTAAAAACCACAATATATATTGTTGCGGATATGAGGACTGTATTTTTTTTTGATTGTGTGCTTTATTATTATTATTATTGTTATTCTGCGCCTCCTGCCTCCGGAGCTGTGTAAAGGTCAAAGGGCATCCCATAATTAGTCCACAAGCATACACGTCAGCCAATAATAGAATACCCCTGTTCGATAGTTATATCTTATTCTGTGTTTTAGGGTAAGGCTGTGTCTCCCATTAATAGAAGTACTCCATTGCACCAAGTGAAAGAGATAGATTCCCTTCATTCCCATTCCCAAAACCTCCATTCCCCCTTTTCGTCGATTAGAAACTACCTCCGCTCCAATTACCGCCATCGACCACGAGGCAGGGTCGGAGAAGAAAGGCGTCTCTCCACCTCGTCATAGAGGGGAGGAGTGAGCCAGCCCCACTCGACCAACCATGAGCCAGGGGTTTGGCTAGAGAGGGCGGAGGAAGAGCGATCGGGGAGGTTTGCAAAGGTTGAGGGGCGGGGCCTATATAACCCAAGGCAGGGCGTGTCCAAAAAGGAGATGAGCTTTGACCGGCAGACGAAAGGGAGCCCAAGCCGTTGAGACGAGAGGAGGTCCAAGGCAGATGAGCTGAGAAGAGAGAGGGTCCAAGAAAGAGCTGAGTTGTGAGGTCCAACAAGCAGAGATCATTCAAGGAAGCACCAAGCCTGCTATTCGTCACCTGGCTCGTGAGCAGCAGTGTCTACAGCAGCAGCAGCAACAACGCTCGCCAACCGCTTAGGGACCTGGACGGCAGTTCGGAGCAGGGCCGCGAAGGCACGGCGGCTGCCCAACGTGCGGATCGTGCTGCCGGACCCAGTGGACTTTCCTCTCCTTCCAGCCAATTCCTGTCATCATTCCCCGTGTGAGTCGCCTTCGTTTGTTCTGTCCTGGGTAGGTAATTAAGTCTGTATAATAGGCTGGGCCAAATCGGAGGTGATTTTCCTAATTCAATGTAATTTACCTAAAAGTTGTGAGTGAGTATCAGGAACAAAATCATGAAAAAAAAATTCAAAAATATTGACGTTTTACGGTCAGACAGCCCGTTACCATAGCAACAGTTACAGACGACTCAAAAAATGCCTAAATTGACGATTTCTCAAGCTGTGTTTGACCCCCAGAGTTGATTCTGGTACCAAAAGATGCAGAATTGAAAGCCAAGGATGATTGGATAGCTTAACAATGTCTGTGACACAATTCAATACCACTTTTATCCAAAAAACCGATTTTTGTCTGAAATTTCAAGCATATTTACGGAAAAAAATTGAAAATTTTGCTTTTTAATCATAGGATAACCATTAATCAGATTAAATTTACTTTAAATTGTCTTTTACAACCTTGTATTGTCCAGTTTTTATAACTGTTATAACGTTGTTTAAATTTGGCCATCTTCATTTCAATTAAAAAAAGTTAACAAAAGCAGCTTACAATCATTAATTTTAATGCCTGCTTTCGGTTGTTACTGTAACCATTCATCAGGGCGTTCAAGGCGCTCTTGCACACATCAAGGATAGGCGCTCTTGTCTTCGATACAACAACACAACAACAACATGCATTTTAAGGCCATGTTCCCTGCTAGAGCGGGGGTTAGCCTTGCGGTCCCCATGACAATCTTCTCCATTTTGCCCTATTTTCTGCATCTCTCCTTGTTAACCCCCTTGCCCGCATTTCTTCTTCCACCATCTTTAGCCAAGTCTTTCTCGGTCTTCCCCGTCCTCTACTTCCTTCTACATTAACTTCCATCACTCTTCTCAACCAGTCACTTTCATCCTTCCTCAATACATGACCAAACCATCTCAACCTGTTCCTCTTCACAGCATCAATCACAGGCAATATTCCCATCATCTTTCGCAATTCATCATTTGTCTTCCTCTCTCTCAACGATACTCCGCACATCCATCGAACCATTCGCATTTCCACCCTTTCCAGCCTTCGTTGCTGCTCTACGTTCATTACCCATGTCTCGCTCCCATAAATCATAACACTTCTCACACATGCAGCATACACCTTTCCCTTCAGCTTCAGCGACACTCTCCTCCTCATCAGCACGCCACTCAGTTCCCGAAACCTCTTCCATGCACATCTCACTCGAGCAACCGTTGCCGAGTCTGATCCACCTTCTCCATTCAGCATGTCTCCGAGGTAGCAAAATGTTTTCACACCTTCCAGCTTGACGCCGTCTCCAAGATCCAACTCAACATTTCCTCCATCTGCAGCTCCCTCTGTGCACACCTTACATTTGAATGTAGCTGCCACACTGGTTAATGACCCTCTCAGACCACTACATTTTTGATGAACCCACTCAGCACACATTGTACATTGAATGGAGTTCACTCCGACACCCTTCCTACACACAGCACACGGCCACTTCCCAGTTCTTTCCACCTCACCACATGCTTTACCACTTGCCATCACCTTTGTCTTTCCGATATTCACCTTCAGACCTTTTGTCTCCATATATTCCTTCCACTTGTTCATCTTTTCCTTCAGTCCATCCATACTTTCCGCAATCAACACCAGATCATCTGCATACAACAACTCCCACGGTAAACCCTCCTTTACGGTCTGAGCCTGCACCTCCATCATCCAGCTCCTCCAGCATCTGTCTTCGATACAACGGCAGTGAACTCTGGGGTCAAGAGTGGAGTCGTAGTAAGACTGGAGACTGAGTTTGGCAGGAGTCTTCTGCAACTGGCGTGTCGGCACCACATCCACGAATTGGTTGGAGGGGCGTCTTGCTCAATAGTGTATGGCCCCACCACAGGACCTAATGAACAGCTGTTCAAGCGACTGCTCAACACTTGGAGTGAATTGGACCAGGGCAACTACACATTGGTCGAGGTGTCTGCTCAACAGAGAGAGCTGGCTGGCCATGTACATGCCACCATCACCTTCCTTCAGACGTGGATGGACAATAGCACAAAGGAGACTCTTCGACACGACTACCTGGAGCTGGCACACCTCACACTGCTGTTTCTTGGAGGGAATGTCCCTGATGGTATGAGGACCATCACTATCAAAGCTCCTGGGGCATTCCACCACGCCCGTTGGATGAGCAAGACTTTATACACTATAAAGGTGGCACTCTTCCGTTGGCAGCTGGGAGATATCTACACACCCGAAGAGCTGGAAGACATAACCAGTCTCGCTGCATTCATGTCAGTCTTCTACACTAAAGCGTGGTTGACATGTACCAGTGCTGCAGATGCACCATCTAACGACATGTACCTGATGAAGAACCTCCTCAAGGCTGAGGCCAGTATCGCAAAGAATCCAACAAAGTGGCCTGCCAAATTTCTGTCCTTTGTGACTGTGGCCCGAGAGAAGCTACAAAACCATTTGTGGTACCTCTCAGAGAGATTGGTCTCTTTGGCACTCTTCTCGGACAGAACGTCATCTGACAAGCAGACTATGAGAAGGGCTATGCTCAGGTACCATGGGACTGCACATAACATGATACAGGAGATGCCAGCCTCACAGCAATTGGGGAATAACCCTCAAAGACTTTGTTGGTTACGACTCTTGGAGCATGTTTGAACTCTTGGGTATTGACTCCAGTTTTGTCAAGCTCCCCGTTGCACAGTGGCCCACCTCAGACAGCTATCGTCATGGCAAGGAAGTTGTGGCCAAACTCCCAGTTGTCAATGACGCAGCAGAGCGGACACTTGGACTCGCCACAGATTTGAACACTAACAAGGCCCCCAAATCTGAGGCGCAGCTCCAGGCTCTATACAGGGTTGTGAAGGGCGTCAGGGAGAAGCTGCATGGACTGGCAACATCCACTGAGGTTGTGACTAAGAAGTCATTGGCCTCCATTGATTACAATTGGGACTAGGTTTTTTATTTTGTTATCAATGTTCAATGTCAGACCTTAAATTTGAGACAAAAAAGCTTAATCAATAACAAAAGTTAATTTAAAGTACATTTAATTTGACTATAGCTCTGATTAATGATTATCCTATGATTAAAAAGCAAAATTTTCATTTTTTTTTCAAACAAATGCCTTAAATTTGAGATAAAAATGAGTTTTTGGGATAAACGTTGTATTGAATTGTGTCACAGACATTGTTAAGCTATCCAATCATCCTTGGCTTTCAATTCTGAATCTTTTGGTACCAGAATCAACTCTGGGGGTCATACACAGCCTGAGAAATCATCGATTTAAAGAATTTTTTGAGTCGTCTGTAACAGTTGCTATGGTAACGGGCTGTTTTACCGTAAGACGTCAATATTTTTGAAAAAAAATTTCATGGTTTTGTTTCTGTTACCAGCCACAACTTTTAGGTAAATTACAACCTTGTAGTATGAAAAATTGAAAATCACCCCTGATTTGGCCCAGCCTACTGTATAAGCTAAAGATTGCACTGTGTCACCTGCGTCTTATGTGTTGTAAATAAACGTGACTGCTTGCTTCCTACGTACATGTGTAAATAATAAATCCAATTACTCTTCTGTCCATCTTCTCGTCTTATTCCTTTTCCTCTTTGCATTCGGTCGTTTTAGAGTTTTCCAGATTGGGCAGCTGTGGTGCGATACGGCCAAAGTTTGGGGTGAATTGGGTGAGTTGGGGAAGAATCGGGGGAACTGTTAGGTCGCGGTCATACCAACCGCTCGGTCAACAAATAACATCTTAACCGCGACAGTAACAATTGGTGTCAGGAGTGTCGGATTCGGACCTGGGACTAAATTTGTTAGGCCCAAATTTTGGAACACCAATTGTGTTATTACAGTAACAATTGGTGTTGGGAGTGAGATACGGACCCGAAGCGCGCTTAAAAGTTAACGCGCTCAAAATTACGAGCTGCTAAAAAAAAATTGTGTTTTAAAAGAAAAACCCGAATTTTGAAATCGCGCCATGGCTGGTCAAGGCGATCGGATGCCGGTGGGAGAGATAGACGGGGTGGAATCGACCCAGGACCTCGGGGAAATGTATGTAGATGAAAGAGAGGAGGAGAACATTGGCAATGTGGTTGAGGGGGTATCAGACGCGCAAAATGGCGCTCTCGCGCACGAGGTATCAGGCGCGCAAAATGGCGCCTTTGCGCACGCGGTTACAGCGGCACCAAATCTAGCCGCGCCCGTGACCGTAGCAGCGCCGCTGGGGAATTCGGACCTTTTTATGATACAAATGGGGGCCCTTATGGAGAGGCTAGAAGCCAAAATGGGACAAATGGGAAACCAAATGGTGGGATTGAGGGCTGATAGTGAGCAAATAAGGGACGAAGCGAGGGCTCAGAGTGAGCAATTGGGGGTAATGGGGGGCGAAATGGGGGGCAAAATGGGAGAAATGGGGGAACGGCTAGAAGCTAAATTTGAGGGGTTAGACAATAATCTTAAGGGATTAGACAAGAAATTTGAGGGATTAGACAATGGGTTAGAGGGGGTGAAAAATGGGTTAATGGGGTTAGAAAATAGGATGGAAGACAAATTGCGGGAAATAGGGGAACAATCTGCCAGGGAAATCAAACGAATGGGGAACCAGATAGAGGAGGTGCAAATCGGGTTAGAAAGTAAACTGGATGCTCAGAGGGATGAATTGGGACAGATGAGGGTGGCATCTACAAAAGAGATGGAGGAGATGAAAGAGGGGATACGACGAGGTGTAAGTGAGGAGGTTTCGGGGCTACGCGAGGAGGTAAAGCGAGGGGAGAAGCGTATGGAGAAAGAGGTGAGAAATAATACGGCGAGGTTACAGGGGGGAATAGAGGGTCTGACGAAGGGAATAGAACAGCTGACAGTAGGACAAAGGGAATTAGCGGACCAAGTGGAAAAGAACACGGCAATAATCGGGGGGTTAAAAGCGACACAAAAAGACATTAAGAACGAATTAATAGCGACACAAAAGGAATGTCAGATGGTACATGAGGGGTTGACGAAGAAGTTGGAGGAGGTGACAGAAGTAATGGAGACGAAGGACCGAGGGGTGAGGACGCACATAGAAACGGTTAAAGTGGCGTTAGAGGAAGAGATAGAGGGGGCGCACAGGGAGATGAAGGAAGTAAAGGAAAAATTAGAGGAGGTGGAAGAAGGGGTGAGTGAAATTAAGAAGAGACGGAGGGAAACTAAGAGGGAGATAAAGGAGGAAGTCATGGAATATGTACAAGGTCTGTGTTCAAATCATGATGAGGTGCTTACCAACCAAATAAAAAGTTTGCAGGTGGCAGAGGAGGTGCGACGACGAGGTACGGAGGTGAGTGGCAATGTATATGATGTGAGGGGAGATTCAGTCGGCTTGGGGGTTGATGTGGACCCGGGTGTTCGTGGGAGGCCGTTGGTGAAGTGTGCGACGGGTCTGGTGTGCGAAAAAAGAGGTGTGCGAGAATGTCCGACTCTGGGGTGTGTGAGGAAAAAGTGCGCGCCGACCAGTGAGTGTGCTGTCGAGAGTGAGTTGGTTGTAGCGCGTGTGCGAGGGAGCACATGGAAGCGCGTAGTGAGGAGTGTTACAGAGGATGTAACGGAAGCATGCACGCCTGTGATGAGTGTTACAGAGGATGTAACGAAAGAGTGTACACCTGTGGTGAGGGTTACGGGGGAAGTAACGAGAGAGTGTGCGCAAGAGTGTGCGTGAGGAAGGTGTGTAACGGACAGGTGCATGGGGAAAGAGTGCGCTGTCAAGAGTGAGGGAGAATGCACGCCTGTGGTGAGTGTTACAGAGGAAGTAACGGGAGAGTGTGCGCAAGAGTGTGCGCGAGAAAGGTGTGTAACGGACAGGTGCATGAGGAAAGAGTGCGCTGTCGAGAGTAAGGGTGAGTGCGCGACCGAGAGTGGAGGTGAAAGTAGTGAGAGTGGCACGGAGCGTGAGTTAGATGTGACAGGTGAGCGAGGATGTACACCTGGAATGGAAGGATGCACACCTGGAATGGTAGAGCGTGTGTGGGAATGCACACATGAGTTGGTCGTGAGGCACGTGGTTGGGTGTGCGAGTGAGAGCACACCTGTAATTGTCACAGAGGAGGTGACCGAGGAAGGGGCGCGAAGAGGTGTGTTGGTGAGGTGTGCGAGCGACGAATGTGTGCCAAGGTGTTCGGTGGTCAGGTGTGTGACCAAGTCTGTGAGCGGAATGAGTGTACCGAGGTGTGTAAGGAAAGGTACGAGGAGCATGGGAACAGCTGGAGGTATGAGCAAGAAAGGGGTAGCGTATGCGTGTAAGCATGCAGGTGAGGCATCGACGGTAACCGGGTTAGCGGTTAGAGCGACTTTTAGCCGAATCGGGCCCTCGGTGCGTGCCGGGCTTCGCGTGCCGCGAGAACCAGCGGGGATCCGAGCCACGGCGGGTTCGAAAGGACCGCCGTACGCGATCCACGCTGGGCCTCGCTTGGAACGGCCGCGTCTGTGCTCCACTAGGCGGAGCGGGCAGCTCGATAGGAAGGGTCGTCATGGCGACCACTTTTTATTGAGACGTTCCGGCAGGTCGAGATCGGGCAATTGGATGGCTCCGCGCCGAGGTGGTGCGTGGGATCTCGGCACGGGTAAGCCCCCGTCCCTGCACCGAGTGCCGGACGCATCCAGCCGCCAGCACCAAAGAACCCGCGTTCATTGCTCGGCTGTACGAAGCCGGGCTGTGGAAGTGAATTGGCACACCGAGAGGATCTAATAAGTAGACGGGTGATGAGGATAGTGTTTTGGCCCCGAAATTAGAAAAAAAACAAAATTTGATGATGGTACAGTGATTGGCAGATGATTGGCAAAATTTTTGATTGGCTGAAATTTGGTGTGCCAAATTGATAGTAGGACCTCCCCGATGTGGTGGGATGGCAACTCTGTCATCCCTCACAGACGGGGGGGCAAAGGAGCACTAGTTTATGGGGTTTATGGCAGTGAAAACTAGCCCGGGTGGGTTAGGATATTGTGTGTAGGGCCCTAGAAGATGACATTAGGTAACGATAAGATTAGTTAGTGACAAGGATACCTGTAGTGGGGACGCAGGTAGTTTAGTGTGGATGATAATGACGAGGGAGCGCAATAGTTTAAAGGGGCGACTGGGAAGCGCAAGTTTCAGAGGGGAGTAGTTAGATGAGATGATGCCGTGTGGTTGAGGATTGAACAGGTGTGATTGCACAGGTGTGCAACTGGACAGGTGTGTGGAGCAGTGTATGAGTGAGTGAAGGAGATTGTGTATTGTGCTGACCCAATGGTCCAGGAAGAGGAGGAGGGTGCAGGTGGCACCAGGTGTGAGTGCACAGGTGTGCAACAACAGGTATGGAGAATGGTAGTGTGGAATAAATGGAGTATTGGAATGGATGGTCGTGGAGTGAGCATGGTGGAAATGATGGAGTGGAGTGGATGGTGCGAAGGTGTGAATGGGGGAAGAGTGGACCCCCATCACGAATACCCGGGGCGGGTAGTGTAAGTGTGAGGTAGAGGGTATAGGTAAATTGTGGTTGGATATTGGCATCTGTGGTGCGGGTGGAAGAATGGTGATTGGATGGGTGCATTAGTGTTGTGGAAATGGCTGGGTGTGTAGCCTGTTAGTGTGTGTAGTTGGTTTGGGCACTCCACCACTGTGAGGATGTCGGCCAGGTGAGGCCGCAGGTGGGCTCTGGGAGCCGGTAGTAATTGTTGTGGATGGGGCCCGAGGATCCGGAGGACGGACCCGGGTAGCCCAGTGCCAGAGGGCACCGAGTGGGGTGACAGAGCCAGGAGGGGCCTTCCCCAGTTAGTTAGGTTAGGGTGAGGAGCTAGGTAAGCTCGGGTGGCAACTACAGTGGTGGAGGTGTGCAGGTGGGTAGACCTGCTGGGAGAGCTACACGTCACAGCCCAGAAATTGTGCAAGGGCACCGGGAGCTGAATCGGGGGAGTGAGACCCCAAATTGAGCAGCACCACAGTTTGGTCAATGGGAATTGGTTTTTAGAACCCATAGTGTAAGTGGCCAATGGATTGGCAGGGAAAGACCCCGGGTAGTGTAAAGTGTGTTAAAGTCATTTAGAGGATAGTTAGGAAGAAGGATCTCCTCGCACCATCTGCATCCACTCACCGGAGGTGACAGGTACTCCACACCATGCCATGTTTTGATTATTTTTTACTGTGCAAATGTTTGGATTGTGAGATGCATCATGACGTGGGTGTGACATTGTGCTTTGTTGTTCCATCTCTTCCTCCTTATGAGGATTGATGACGAATTGGGTGATGGCAAATTTTGGATAGTGGGGGAGTGAAGACGAATTTGGTATAAGGGAAATAAGGGGAAGACGTGACGGTAGCGACGGATTGGTAATGTGTAGATTTTTGTACATATGGGGTAAGTTCAAGGGTAGTGTAGGTGACAGGGGGGTGACGTACGGTAGGGACGAGCTTTCTCATTTCGCTCTCCGTACGCATTTCGCCTTGCATTGCCTTATTGACGTGTACCCTTGTGACCTTACCCCTCGCTCATTTCTCTTGTCCCCCTTTTGTCTCCCACATGACCTGTGCGCCATTGGGCGCCGAGGGGAGCGTGCGTGAGTCGGCCATTGTGCGCCCGGAACTCTCAGAACCAGCTGTCTGCATCGATGCACCACATTATGGACCACATGTCTGTGGCCGAGCACCACATTATGGACCACATGTCTGTGGCCGAGCACCACTTATGGACCCCATGGGTTGGGGCAGGGCCCCTCTGCTGGAACCGGCCATGAGGGCCCGAAATCTTGGTGGCGGACCTTGGCCACAGGGCACCGATGCCCCACAGGTGAACCACACGTAGTCGGCCCTGTGGGCCATAAATAAAATAAATAAAATGGACACATTGGGTGCAAGTTTTAATACAAATAGGCCGCCAGTAAGCAAAGCAAAGGAATGACAACAACTGGAAGAAATGATAATAGCCAGCAGAGGGAGCCGAAGAGCAAGAGATCACCTGCAGGGTTAGGGGTTGTTGATTTATTTTTTATTGTTGAACATTCTTGAACAATGGTGACTGCACCGAGTGGTGCTTGGGTGGTTATTGGTGCGTTTTTGGGTGCTTTCATGGTGCATTGATGCAGAGCAGACTGTCTCCCCCCCCCAGAAAGAACAATCACAGGTCCTGGGTTAGTCTTGTAAATAAAAAATAGCGTCATTGTAAATAATGCTCCCCACCGTCAGTGTGTAGTTTGAAGACAATTCCGCAATTCGGTTAACTGTGGGCGTAAGTCTGTTAGGCAGGGTGCAATGGAGCAGCGGGACACATTTATTTATGTTTTAAAACTGTCGCACTCAGGGTCAGGTTAAAAGTAGAGGGAACTACACCTACGTGTCACACTAAATAAAAGTTGTAGGCCCGGGACGTGCCTAAGAGGAGGAGGGTGCAGTGTTGCGGATATGAGGACTGTATTTTTTTTTGATTGTGTGCTTTATTATTATTATTATTCTGCGCCTCCTGCCTCCGGAGCTGTGTAAAGGTCAAAGGGCATCCCATAATTAGTCCACAAGCATACACGTCAGCCAATAATAGAATACCCCTGTTCGATAGTTATATCTTATTCTGTGTTTTAGGGTAAGGCTGTGTCTCCCATTAATAGAAGTACTCCATTGCACCAAGTGAAAGAGATAGATTCCCTTCATTCCCATTCCCAAAACCTCCATTCCCCCTTTTCGTCGATTAGAAACTACCTCCGCTCCAATTACCACCATTGACCACGAGGCAGGGTCGGAGAAGAAAGGCGTCTCTCCACCTCGTCATAGAGGGGAGGAGTGAGCCAGCCCCACTCGACCAACCATGAGCCGGGGGTTTGGCTAGAGAGGGCGGAGGAAGAGCGATCGGGGAGGTTCGCAAAGGTTGAGGGGCGGGGCCTATATAACCCAAGGCAGGGCGTGTCCAAAAAGGAGATGAGCTTTGACCGGCAGACGAAAGGGAGCCCAAGCCGTTGAGACGAGAGGAGGTCCAAGGCAGATGAGCTGAGAAGAGAGAGGGTCCAAGAAAGACCTGAGTTGTGAGGTCCAACAAGCAGAGATCATTCAAGGAAGCACCAAGCCTGCTATTCGTCACCTGGCTCGCGAGCGGCAGCGTCTACAGCAGCAGCAGCAACAACGCTCACCAACCGCTTAGGGACCTGGACGGCAGTTCGGAGCAGGGCTGCGAAGGCACGGCGGCTGCCCAACGTGCGGATCGTGCTGCCGGACCCAGTGGACTTTCCTCTCCTTCCGGCCAATTCCTGTCATCATTCCCCGTGTGAGTCGTCTTCGTTTGTTCTGTCCTGGGTAGGTAATTAAGTCTGTATAAGCTAAAGATTGCACTGTGTCACCTGCGTCTTATGTGTTGTAAATAAACGTGACTGCTTGCTTCCTACGTACATGTGTAAATAATAAATCATGCTGCCATTGATCCCTTGACAATCGTGGCATGTTGGTTGAAATGCCCATTTTCCACTGGCCTTTTTAAAGCCAATATCAAGACATCACGTGCAGCTCATTAAAATCATCCCGTACCCCTTGGCTAATCACTGACAGTCAAAACGGCTGTTCAACAGCTGTGCTATGAAGTGACCATTGAAGGTTCAAGTGACCATCCATGATCGTTTTGTCTGACAGTGAGGACACTATTGTCCACAAATAAGTTCACACATTTACTACACGCAGTGTTATTGTTGATATTTAAAGGTTTCAAAGGTGGTAAGTTTCTTTTGCGTTTCAGTATATATATATATATATATATATATATATATATATATATATATATATATATATATATATATAACACAGTTTGTGTGTGTGTGTGTGTGTGTGTGTGTGTGTAATGTTACCGATAGACTCCTAAACGGAGAGGCTCACGTACTTGATATTTGGCACAGACATGGCCATTGAGCCTGGTAAGAACATGGCTGAACTAAAAATTGATTTCATAATATTTTTAAACCATATTTTTACCTCAGCGCATTTCAGCGAGGAATATTATGCACGGAATCTGACCGGTCGCAGAGCAGCGCGCTGATTCGCTCAGAGCGATCACGTGATGTTCCTTGCCGCCATTAACTCAGTTACGCGTTCGCACGTATTTCAAAGTGAAAAGCAATTGCCTTTTTTCACATTTCAGCAACGAACATTGCCATTCACACCACAGAGGTTTTTTTCCCTTTCATCTTTAGATCCATATTTTTTGCCATAACGTAGTGCATTATGGCTCTCTCGAGCTCGAGTTAGCCAATCACCTTGGAGCATGAGGCCACGTTGGCCACGCCCACGACAGGACGCAGAGTTGCAATCAATCGCTCAGAGCGATCACGTGATGTTCCTTGCCGCACGATTACGTTTTTTCACATTTGAGCGAGGAACATTGCCATTCACAGCACATAGGTTTTTTCCCCTTTCATCTTTAGCTCCATATTTTTTGCCATAACGTAGCGCATTATGGCTCTCTCGAGCTCGAGTTAGCCAATCACCTGGGAGCATGAGGCCACGTTGGCCACGCCCACAACACGACGCAGAGTTGCAATCGTGCGTTTGCGTCGTTTCTTACCACGTGTAAACGTGGTATTTTGTCTACGAGTATTTTGAATTTGGTATTTTGAATTTGTCTACGAGTGAGTGACTGGAAGACTGACTGTGATAAAGGCAATGGCACCGAAGAAAAGAAATTTGTCACGTTCAACCTCCCGAGCAAGGAAAATCGCTGATCGGAGACTCCATGAAGCCGATGAAGGTACTTTTCACCATCGACAAGCCAATCAAGAACGTGTCTCTAGATTCAGACAACGAGAGACAGAAGATGAGACAGAGGCACGTCTAAACGCCAATCAACAATGTCTGGCAAGGGCCAGACAGGGAGAGACAGAAGATGAGACAGAGGCACGTCTAAACGCCAATCAACAATGTCTGGCGAGGGCCAGACAGCGAGAGACAGAAGATGAGACAGAGGCACGTCTGAATGCCAATCAACAAAGTGTAGCGAGGGCTAGACAGCGAGAGACAGAAGATGAGACAGAGGCACGTCTAACGCCAATCAACAATGTCTGGCGAGGGCCAGACAGCGAGAGACAGAAGATGAGACAGAGGCACGTCTGAATGCCAATCAACAAAGTGTAGCGAGGGCCAGACAGCAAGAGACAGAAGATGAGACAGAGGCACGTCTGAATGCCAATCAACAAAGTGTAGCGAGGGCCAGACAGCGAGAGACAGAAGATGAGACAGAGGCACATCTGAATGCCAATCAACAAAGTGTAGCGAGGGCCAGACAGCAGGAGACAGAAGAACAGCGCCAAAAACGACTCAACAACTAGCAACCATCAGGCAGACGGCAGCTGGGCATTGCATGGGAGAAGGCTGCATTCAGTTACAATCCGAACACTGACTACTCCTCAAACGTTGATATTGGCTCCATGTCGTTCACCTGTCAGTTTTGCCATGCCTTGAAATGGAAGGGAGAAACACCAGGAATGTGTTGCAGGGGAGGCAATGTCCTTTTGCCTTCTCTCCAAGCTCCACCGGAACCTTTGAAAGAACTACTTCAATCAACTACGACTCAATCCAGACACTTCCTGAAGGAAATCCGTAATTACAACTCTTCGTTCCAAATGACTTCGTTTGGAGCAGATCGTGTCGTCACTGAGCAAGGATTCATGCCTACATTCAAGGTGCAAGGCCAGATATACCACCTCATTGGCTCTATCCACCCTCAACCAGGTGAGCAACCGAAATTTTTACAAATCTATTTTATGGGTGACCACCGAGAAGAAGCTGCCCGACGAGGACAGAACTTCCCCAACCTATGCTCTGATCTAATCCTCACCTTACAAGATATGCTCCACTCAAATAATGCACTGGTCAACAGCTTCAAGTCGACATTGGAGAGAATGCCTTCACCTGATTACAAGGTCGTAATTCGAGCTGACAAACGTCCTCACGGAGAGCACGAACGTCGGTTTAACGAGCCAGTCAACAATGACGTTGCAGTTCTCATGGTAGGAGAGCAGTACAACAATCGCGACATCGTCCTGCATCTTCGCGACAACAGCACGAAGCGTATTTCGGAGACTCACCGATTCTATGACGCCCTCCAGTACCCTCTGATTTTATGGAAAGGACAAGATGGCTATCATTTTGAAGTTGAACAAGCTGGCGGCCGGGGAAAGAAAGTATCTGCGAATGACTTCTATGCCTTCCACATCATGGTCAGAAAGAATTCCACGAATCATATCCTGCAGTGCCGTGATCTGTTCCACCAGTTCATCATCGACATGTATGCCAAAATCGAAAGTGAGAGACTCCTCTTTATCCGGCTCCACCAACGTCAACTGAGGGCAGAATCGTACGCACACCTCAGGGATGCTGTCATCAATGACGGAGATGTTCAGAACATGGGACAACTGGTCATCTTGCCATCCACATTCACCGGAGGTCCCCGATACATGCACGAGCGGACCAAGGATGCGATGGCATACGTACGCAATTATGGTCGCCCCGACCTTTTCCTTACCTTCACCTGTAATCCGAAGTGGGAAGAAATTAAGCGAGAGTTGATGATCAACCAGCAGCCAACACATCGCCATGACATTGTCGCAAGGGTGTTCCACCAGAAACAGAAGGAACTCATGCAGACGATTAAGAAGGGCAAAGTTTTCGGGACTGTCCGATGCTTCATGTACACTATTGAATGGCAGAAACGAGGCCTGCCCCATGCCCACATTCTGGTGTGGCTAGAAGAAAAGATCCACGCTTCCAATGTAGACTCTTTTATCAGTACTGAACTTCCAAACTCTGATGAGGATCCAGAGCTGTTCAACATCGTCAAAACGCAGATGGTGCATGGCCCTTGCGGCCGGCTGAATCCATCGTCTCCGT
>NC_136263.1:154045776-154075776 GCF_964187855.1 Myxine glutinosa | reverse complement strand
ATTATTCAACACGTGCGAGTGTGTAGCTATATTCAGCTGTGTACGTGGCCAATGTACAAATTTAGAACAAAGACTCCCTCGTACTGTTAGCATTGATCCTTGGATTTAACGGTTTCTTTGTGGGGGAAAAAAAGATTTCAGTTTTCTTTATACATGTAAATTGAGCTTTGTTCATTTACAACGTCTTGTTGTCCCAACCTCACCTACAGCACCAGCACCAGACAAGGTCTTTCCCAGGAGTGCCCTGAGATGGCTTTGGCTATATTTAAGACAATTTGCCTGGGCCAGCCCAAGGGAGATCAGACCTCACTTCCATGGTTTGATTTATCTGTATTTGCTAATGCAAAGACAAATGCAATAATCCACTTGTTGACACAAAACTCGGTGGAATTCTTTAGTCTGTAGCTGTTACCAGCCGTGTGGCTGCTTCTGCATATATGAGCATGTTTTCTGAAGTCTATGCTCCATATTCTGGAACGTTTCTGTTATAATCGGACTGTAAAACCATGCTCTGTCATCGATGTAACTTTTTCTTGTGATGGAAATGCCACTTGTAGGTGCAGTCATTGGTATGACTTATAGTGAACAGCTCAAACGGACAGCCTACAGTCGGACCAAGCTGTACATCCTCATTACCATCGTGGGGAGAGAGCTCGAAGGCTGGGTACACAGCAGTGCGTGGGCAGGTGCTGCGACACAGTGGTAAAGTGTCGGCTCGGGAACACAGGTCTGGCAGGTTCAAATCCAGTGATATACAACCCGCCTCCCATGGAAGCAGTATCTTGTTCGTACCAAAGATAGAAAATTACATGCCTTTCCGAGGAATAATTTGATTGTATTCAACATTTAAATGGCTGTCGTAAAGTTATAAAGGCTCCAATATGTATACATATATGTATGTACAGTATGTTTGTGTATATATATATATATATATATTGTTGCGGATATGAGGATTGTGTTTTTTTTTTATTGTGTTTTTATTGTATAGTAAATTGTTGTAAAATATCGCCTTCCTGCCTCCAGTCTGTTGTATAAAGGTCAAAGGGCGTTCCGGTAGTTAATTCCATAAAGCATACATTGAAGGACACTATAATACCCTTGTTCAGTAGCTTATATCCTTATTATGTGTGTTAGGGTAAGGCTGTGTCTCCCATTAATTTAAATACTCCATTGCACCAAGTGAAATAAGAGTAGATCCCCTTTCATTTCATTTCAATGGCCAACTGCATTTTGGGCGGTTTTCTTCAACCACCATTGGCCACGAGGCAAGGTTGGGGAAGAAGGGCAGGTCTGGACCTCGTCATCAAGGGCGGAGCCAGAGGGCTGTGCCCACCAATCAGGGCTGAAGGAGCTCACCGATGGGCGTGTCCGGGAGGCCGGCGGCTTGATTTGCCCGCGGCGATATAAAAGAGCGCACGCGGAAGCCGTGAGAGAGGTCCATGACAAGAGTTGCGGCGAAGAGATCACCGAGAAGAGAGTTGAGTAAGGGATCCCTGAAGAGAGCAGCTTGAGCCACCGCAGCTGCATCAACAGCAGCTTGGGGCCTGGACGGACGTTTTGAGCAGGACCGAAAAGGAACGGCGGCTGCCAAACGCGCCGATCGTGCTGCGGTATCCGTGGACCGGCCTCCCCCCTCCAAGCCATCCACCTCCGCCATTCCTATCATCATTCCCCGTGTGAGTCGTCTTCGTTTGTTCTGTCTTGGGTATTTAATTAAGTTTGTATAAGCTAGGTTGCACTGTGTCTAAAATCTTCTGTAAATTATTTTATTATCTTTCCTTCTCCTTGGTTTTTTTGAGCCTGTACATAGCAAATAAATTATATTCGTATTTCCAACCTTTTTGTCTTCTTCTTCACATCCGTGTCACCGTAGTCTTTTCCCTATTGAATATCTGTGGCGCGATCCGGCCAACGTTCGGGGATCGGGTTAGTCGGGGTAACTGTTAGGCCGCGGTGCTATCCGCTCGGCAAATCAACATCCTTAACCGCGGGCCGTAACAATATATATATATATATATATATATATATATATATATATATATATATATATATATATATATATATATATATATACAATCCAGTATATATATATGTATATATATATATATATATATATATATATATATATATATATATATATATATATATATATATATATATATATATATATATATATATATATATTATGTACATATACTACATATACAATCCAGTATGTATATATATATATATATATATATATATATATATATATATATATATATATATATATATATATATATATATGTATGTATATATACAATCCAGTATGTATGTATATATAGATATAGATATATATATGAATTAAAGTATATAATAATAAAAGGATAAAACAATGTGTGTCACTTCGTTAGTGTGTGTGATGTATATGTATTTGTGTGTGTGTATATATATATTGTCACGTATTACCTCCCCAAACCCCGGTTACGGTGCACCTCAGAGTCTGGAGCGGGAACAGGACTGAAAGATTTGTTATTTTACGGTTTCTAATAAACCATGGTAAAACCACACCAATGCAATTGTAGACCCAAACAAGTTTTTTTTTTTTTTTTTTTTTTGTATACTGAATCGAGGCTTGTGAAAGAGCTAACATTTATTTCACAAACAAATCAACCAAACAAACAAAATATACAAAAAGAGGGAGCGGAAGACAAGATGGGGAGAGAAGGTGAAGCACACAACCACAACATTTGAGAGCAGGGAGAAGTGTGGGAGGGAGAGGGCTTGGGGGCAGGAGGCATGGGAAGGGGAGGGGGGGGGGGGGGAGAGGTATAAAACACAAGGGGACCGAAATTAGCAGGGCTAGAAAAGATCAAGGTTTTGGATGGGGGAGGATAAGAGATGGAGGTGAACAGGTGTTTTAAAGACCTGGAGGGTGGAGTGGGATTGAAGAGAGTGAGGGAGTTTGTTCCAGAGGCGGGAGAAAAGAGGAATGAAGGAGTGAAGGTGAGCAGAAAGTCTTGATTTTGGCAGTTTAACCATAAGAGGGTTGCAGGCAGATCTTGTGCGACCTGTAGGAATATTTGGGGGACAGAGCCCAGAGAGGGCTGGGGGGGCAAGGCCAGAGAGGAGTCGGTAGAAGACGGAAAGACCACCAACTTGCCTGCGGTGAGTGAGTGAAAGGCCCTTGGAGTTAGCTTCATCGCCGGAGATTCCAATGATTCTGAACGCTTTGGTTTCAACAGCGTGAAGACGGGCTAGGTGTGAGGCAGGAGCACCAGACCAGAGGGGAGAGCAGTATTCCATAGAGCTGCGGATGAAAGCCTTGTATGTGGTGAGGAGCTCAGGTGTGCCAAGGAAGGACTTCGCACGACGGAGGATGCCCAGTCGGCGACTGGCTTTGGAGGCCAGATTTGAAATGTGGTTTTCCCAGGAAAGATCATGGCAAATAGTGAGACCCAAAAGTTTGAGTGACAGAACTTCTTGGAGAGGATTATTCAGAAAGTGGATGGGAGGGTTTTCCAGTCGGTCTTTTCGGAGAGACATCGTAAGAGTGTGAGATTTATCAGGATTGAAAGACATGTTCCATTTGTTTGCCCAGTCTGTGATTTTGTCCAGGTCTGCAGAGAGTGAGGAGGCTGCAGACTGCCGATCTGAGGGATGAGGAATGGAGCGACAGAGAGTAGAGTCATCAGCAAAGAGATAGAGAGGATTTTCAAGAGAGTCAGAGAGATCATTGATGAAGACCAGAAAAAGCACAGGGCCCAGAACACTACCTTGGGGAACTCCAGCCTGAACAGGAAGAGGAGATGAGAGAAACCCATTCAGGGCCACACGTTGACTACGACCAGAGAGGAAGTCCGCCAGCCATGCGTGGAGATTTCCATGGATACCAAAGGAGGAGAGTTTGGTGAGCAGAGCAGGGTGCCAGTCAGTATCGAAGGCACGTGAAATGTCAAGGGAGACGGCTCTAATTTCCTGTTTGGCGTTGAAGACCTCCATCCATTGTTGAGAAAGCAGAAGCAGCATGTCCAGAGTAGAGTGACCAGGTCTGAAACCAAATTGATGATCAGAGATCAAGCCATTGGAGAAGAGGAAAGATTTCATATCTGAAGCAATGATGGATTCCATGACTTTGCTGATAATTGGGAGAAGGCTGATTGGTCTGTAGTTGCTGGGATCTGTTTTTGCACCTTTTTTGTGCAAAGCGGTGATGTTGGCTGATTTCCAAGCAGATGGCAGATGACCTTGAGCAAAAGAGAGGGTGAAGAGAACAGAAAGAGGGAGTGAAAGAGCGGAAGAACATGATTTTAGGACCCGTGGGCTGATGCCGTCAGGACCAGTTGCAGAATCAGAGTCGAGGGTTGATAGAAACTTTTCCACCTTGTCAGGAGGAAAGGACACAGAGTCCAGGAGCAGCTGGGTACAGTGGGTACAGAGAGGGATGGGTTTGGGACACAAGATTTAGAGGCAAACACAGAGTTGAGGCATTCAGCTTTTTCACGTGCGGAGTCAGCCGTTAAGCCGTTTGTGGTGAGGGAGGGGATGGAGGGGGAACAAACACCAGAAACAGATTTGACCAGACGCCACCAGGATTTGGAAGAGGGAGACAGATAAGAGAGTTCGGTCTTGAGAATGGTGAGATTGAAGGAACTGCGCTCCAACGCGAGTCGAAAGAATTGACGCAACCAAAGACGGAATTCGTCCGAGTTGCTTTATTGAAACAAAACAGCTCAGGTATTCTGACAAGCCCGTTTATCGGGCAGCAATATATATACACATTTATGTCGGGAAGTTTGCCCGGCAAAAGCTATACCGGGCATGCCCGGGTGTCAAGGGCGAGCCTTGGAAAGGCAAGTCTGGACCTGCCCGGGCGTGTTTGGCTGCGGCCTGGCAAGTCGAGGCTGGGCGTGCCCGGGCGCTCTGGGCGAGCCCTGGAAAGGCGATAGCGGGCATGCCCGGACGCTCTGGGCGAGCCCTGGAAAGGCGATAGCGGGCATGCCCGGACGCTCTGGGCGAGCCCTGAAAAGGCGATAGCGGGCATGCCCGGACGCTCTGGGCGAGCCCGGGAAAGACGAGACCGGGCGTGCCCGGGAGGTTCGGGCGTGCCCGGGAACAGTGAGTCCGGGCATGCCCGGGAGAGGCGCGTCTGGCCGTGTTCTGGCCGGTGCAAGACGATTGTGTGCATCCAGCGGTAACCGCTACACACGCCCCTCCAGAATCGACCTGCACCGGCAGGGTCAATTTAAGGGGGGTCCGGATGACCCGACCGAAGCGACCCCTGGAGGGTCGTGGGGAGGGGTCCGACATGGTGGTGGGTGGTCGCGCGGGGGGAACTGTGGACGGGGGGCGGCCTCGCCGCGGAGGAAGGGCCAACCGTGGTGGTCGGTCGACGTCCATGTGCGCCGGTTTGAGGCGGTACACAGAAATCCGGTCCGGCCGGCCGCCGAAGTCGACGATGAAAGACTTGTCGCCCCGTCGCAGGACCCGGAAGGGCCCGTCGTACGGCGGCCGGAGTGGCCCCCGGTGCGCGTCATGATGCACAAAGACGTACTCCGCTGTGCGAAGCGCCGGGGGGACGTAGGACTGGGGGCCACCGTGGCGGGACGTCGGCACGGGGGCAAATCGTCGGGCGGCCTCCTGGAGGTCCGAGCGCTGGCGAGCGGCGGACCAGGGACTGGTAGCGTCGGGCACGAATTCGCCCGGGACGCGGAGCGGCTGGCCATAGACGAGCTCGGCGGTGGACGCCTGGAGGTCTTCCTTGGGGGCCGTGCGAAGGCCCAAAAGGACCCACGGCAGCCGGTCGGCCCAACCGTCGTCCTGAAGGCCGGCCATGAGTGCGGCCTTCATGGAGCGGTGAAACCGCTCGCACAACCCGTTGGCTTGGGGGTGGTAGGCCGTGGTGCGGTGCAGCGTGACCCCCAACGAAAGGGCGACCGCGCCCCAAAGCTCAGACGTGAACTGTGGGCCGCGGTCGGACGAGATGTCCGCTGGTGCGCCGAAGCACGCGACCCAGGTGGCGATGAACGCCTGCGCCACGTCGGCGGTGGTGGTGGAGGCGAGGGGCACAGCCTCCGGCCACCTGGTGGTCCTGTCCACCATGGTGAGCACGTGGGTGAACCCCCGCGAGGGGGGCAGGGGACCCACCAGGTCCACGTGGACGTGGTCGAAACGCCGTTCAGGCACGGCGAAAGGTGCCAGCGGGGCCTGGGTGTGGCGGTGGACTTTGACCCGCTGGCAGGCCGTGCAGGCGTTGGCCCAGTCGCGGATGTTTCGTCGAAGGCCGTGCCAGACGAAACGCGCCGACACCAGCTTCTGAGAAGCTTTCCGGCCCGGGTGAGAAAGGCCGTGGATGGAGGCGAAGATGCGGCGCTGCCAGGAAACGGGCACGATGGGGCGAGGCTGGCCCTGGGAGACGTCGCAGAGCAGGACGGTGCCCGCGAAGGGAATGTCGGCCAGGCGGAGGCCCGTGTCCGCCGCATGGAGTGCCTGCACCGAGGCGTCGGTGGTCTGGTCGGCCGCCATGAGCGCGAAGTCCACGCCGAGGTGGACCGCGTTCGCGCTGGCCCGAGAAAGACAGTCGGCCACGGCGTTGTCTTTGCCGGCGACGTGCCGGATGTCAGTGGTGAACTCCGACACGGCGGAGAGGTGGCGCTGCTGGCGGGCCGACCACGGCTCCGTGACCTTAGCCATTGCGTAGACCAACGGCTTGTGGTCGCCGAAAGCCGTGAACGGGCGGCCCTCCAGGAGGTGTCGGAAATGGCGAACGGCCAGGAATAGCCCGAGCAGCTCGCGGTCGAACGTGCTGTAGTTTAACTCGTTCGGCCGGAGTTGCCGGCTGAAAAATGCGAGTGGCTGCCAAACCCCGTCCACCCATTGCTCATGGACGGCGCCCACCGCGTAGTTGGAGGCGTCCGTAGTGAGGGCAATGGGCGCGTTGAGCACCGGGTGAGCCAGCAGCGTTGCGTCGGCGAGGGCCCGTTTGGCGCTGGCGAAGGCCGCGTCCATGGCCGCGGACCAAACAATGTCATGTTTGGCCGGCTTGCCCCGGAGGGCCTCGTAAAGGGGCCGCATGAGCTGAGCAGCGCGGGGCACGAATCGGTGATAAAAATTCACCATGCCGAGGAACTCTTGGAGGGCCTTGATGGAACGGGGACGCGGGAACGTGGTGATGGCCTCGACCTTGGTCGGCAGCGGCACGGCCCCGGTCTTGGTGATGCGGTGGCCCAAAAAGTCAACGGTCGTCGCGCCGAAGTGGCATTTGACCGGGTTGACAATTAAGCTGTGCTCGCTGAGGCGACCGAACAGTGTTCGGAGGTGGAGGAGGTGCTCGGCGCGGGACGTGCTGGCGACGAGGATATCGTCCAGATAGACGAAAAGAAACGGCAGGTCACGCAGCACGCCGTCCATCAAGCGCTGGAACGCCTGGGCCGCGTTCTTGAGGCCAAACGGCATCCGCAAAAATTCGAACAGGCCGAACGGCGTGATGATGGCCGTCTTCGGGACGTCGGCCGCCCGGACAGGTACCTGGTGGTAGCCCCGTATCAGGTCAATTTTCGAAAAGATGACCCGTCCCGCCAAACGGGCGGAAAAGTCCTGAATATGCGGGATCGGGTACCTGTCGGGGGTGGTAGCGTCGTTGAGACGGCGGTAGTCGCCACACGGGCGCCATCCACCCCCCGGCTTTGGCACGATGTGCAGTGGCGAGGCCCACGCGCTATCGGAGCGCCGCACGATGCCGAGGTGCTCCAACGCGTCGAACTCGGCCTTCGCCACGGCGAGCTTGGCCGGGTCGAGGCGGCGGGCCCTGGCGTAGACCGGCGGGCCCGTAGTGGGTATGTGGTGCTCGATCCCGTGCCGCACCGCGACGGCCGAAAACGTCGGCCGCGTGAGGGCCGGGAATTCCACGAGCAGGCGAGCGAACTCGTTCGCTGCCGGGAGGGCGCACGCCAGTTCGGTCGGCGCGGAGCTGCTCATCGTGCACGCCAGGGAGCTGAAGGTCTCGGCGTTGACAAGGCGACGACGTTTGACGTCGACCAGCAGCCCGTGCGTGCAGAGGAAGTCGGCACCCAGCAAAGCCATGGGGACGCAGGCGGTCACAAAAGTCCATTGAAAACGCTGGCTGCCGAAGCAGAGGGTGACGACGCGTGGGCCGAAAGTGCGTGTGGCCGAGCCATTAGCAGCGACCAAAGAGGGGCCGCAAACGGCGTCCCGCCTGTCCTGCTCGGAGGCAGGTATGACGCTCAGTTGGGCGCCGGTGTCACACAGGAAACGCCGCCCAGACGCTTTGTCCCGAATAAACAGCAAGTTGCCCGAGTGGCCGGCGCTCATGGCTGGGAATGAACGCCGGCCCGGCCGTTTCCCGACCTGCCGAAAGTGCACGGGGGCCGGCACGTCCGAGCCTTGTGTCCGAACCTGGCGTGGTAATAACACCACGCACGGTCAGGTGGAGGCCCCGGCCGTCGTGTCGGAAGCGGGCGGTGCGGCGTGGCGGCCGCCAGTTGCACCGGCAGTTCGGCCTCCAACCGCGCAGGGCGCTCGGGCGTCGTGGGCGTCGCCTCGGACGGCGGCGGGCTCCAGGTAACCGCGCCGATGTGCTGGCCCGCCGAGGAGATCTTATCGGCTTCCCTGGCGAGGGCGCGGGAATCCGGGATCAACGTGCCAGCCAGGGGAGGCGTACCGGGTGAGGCAGCTGGCAAAGGAACAGCTCGCGGAACAGAAAATCCGGAGAGTGCTCACCGAGCAACGAGAGCATATAGTCCATGCGCTCTGACGGGCGCGTGTCGCCGAGCTCGGGCAGAGCGAGCAGGCGCCGTGCGCGTGCTGGCGGTGAGAGGGCGAAAGCGTCGAGGAGGAGTGTCTTCAGCGCGTCGTATTTGTCAGCAGCCGGCGGGTGCTCGAGGAGGCTCAAGGCGCGGGCCGCGGTGGTGGAACCGAGCGCCGCCACAACATGGTGGAAGCGGGTGTCGTCCGCGATGATGCCTCGCAGGGCGAACTGAGAGTCCGCCTGAGCGAACCAAACAGCCGCGTGAGCCTCCCAGAAGGTAGGCAGTTTAAGCGTCACTGCCGTATCCATGTCGGTAGGTCACCAATGAAGGAACTGCGCTCCAACGCTAGTCGAAAGAATTGACGCAACCAAAGACGGAATTCGTCCGAGTTGCTTTATTGAAACAAAACAGCTCAGGTATTCTGACAAGCCCGTTTATCGGGCAGCAATATATATACACATTTATGTCGGGAAGTTTGCCCGGCAAAAGCTATACCGGGCATGCCCGGGTGTCAAGGGCGAGCCTTGGAAAGGCGAGTCTGGACCTGCCCGGGCGTGTTTGGCTGCGGCCTGGCAAGTCGAGGCTGGGCGTGCCCGGGCGCTCTGGGCGAGCCCTGGAAAGGCGATAGCGGGCATGCCCGGACGCTCTGGGCGAGCCCTGGAAAGGCGATAGCGGGCTTGCCCGGACGCTCTGGGCGAGCCCTGGAAAGGCGATAGCGGGCATGCCCGGACGCTCTGGGCGAGCCCTGAAAAGGCGATAGCGGGCATGCCCAGACGCTCTGGGCGAGCCCGGGAAAGACAAGACCGGGCGTGCCCGGGAGGTTCGGGCGTGCCCGGGAACAGTGAGTCCGGGCATGCCCGGGAGAGGCGCGTCTGGCCGTGTTCTGGCCGGTGCAAGGCGATTGTGTGCATCCAGCGGTAACCGCTACAAGATATTGTTTCCTGGCTCTCCTGAGGGTGGACACACACTTGTTTCGGGCTTTGTGAAAGGAAATGAGATTTCCTTCCGTTGGATTTGCTTTCCAGGAGACGAAAGCAAGTTGTTTCAGGGCAACAGCCTCACCACAAGATTCCGTGTACCATGGACGGGAGGAAGGGTATGACAACTGAAGACGAGATGGGATAAATCTGTGCATGAGAGAGAGCAATTTACTTTGAAAGAATTCCCAGGATGAGTTGATGTCAGAGGCGGTAGAGATGGGAGACCAGTCCAGATGATTGATGGCTGCTTGAAGACCGTGCCAGTTGGCCTGAGTGAAATGCCAGACTCGTCGACGCTGAGGAGGCTCTCTGAGAATGGTCAGAGAGATGTCCACTTTGACAAGCACATGATCAGATGAGCCGATTGGAGCAGAAGAAGAGCAGCAGACATTTTCAGGGAAGTTTGTCATAACCAAATCCAGAACAGAAGATGCTCCGTTGACTGAGATCCGCGTCGGGAAATTGACAGATTGTGTCAGTCCCAGTGAGTCGCATAAGTCCTTTGCTGAAGAGCCATGGCTGGTGAGAGAGGTACCCACACCCAGCCAACTGGCATGGTGACAATTGAAATCACCACATATGAGGAAGAGAGAGTTGGGATGGGTAGATAGAAGTTGGTCCATATTATCAGACAGCGAGATGTAGATGGAGTCATCGCTGTTTGGTGGATGGTACAACACACATATGAACAAAGGGTGGGAGCGAAGGGGAAGCCGTAGCCAAAGGTATTCCTGGGGGTGAGGTGGAGAGAGGGCAGTGGAGGGCGAGTGAGGAAGAGAGTTTTTTATAAAGATAGTGTTGTGGTCCGCGGTTAAGGATGTTGGTTTGCCGAGCGGAGGCACCGCGGCCGAACAGTTTTCCCCGACTAAACCCGATTCCCGAACGTTGGCCGGATCGCGCCACAGATATTCAATTTGGAAACCTCTAAAGCGACCGAATGTAAAGAGGAAGAAGAAGACGTACAGAAGAGTAACGGGATTTATTATTTACACACACAAGCAAAAGGAGCAGTCAAAGTTATATACAGGGAACATGGAAAAAGCAGGTGACACAGTGAAAATACTAGCTTATACAAACTTAATTAAATACCCAGGACAGAACAAACAGAACAAACTCACGTACACAAGAAGGATGGATTGGCAGGAATGAATGCTGGAAGGAGGAATGGGAAGGTTCAGCTGGGGCAGATGGTTCGGGCTTGATCCCGCACGGGACGTCGGCTGGACCTCGACGGCCACCGATGCCACCGCTATCTGGTTCCCGCGGGGTAACGGGTTGAAGCTGCCTGGTGGAGTCAACGCTGCTTGTGGAGCCAAAGCCTCTTCTCTGGCTCACCTCAGGACGCGTCTACCGTCTCTGGCGCAACTGCTTGTAATTGACCTTGAACCTTCTCTCTCTTCAAAGCTCATCTGGATCTTCTTACGCAGTACCCTGCGCGCGCGCTTTTATAACGCCTCCGGCGATCAAGCCGCCTGCCTTCAGGACACGCCCATCGGTGTGCTCACCTCGGCCCTGGTTGGTCGCGCGACCCTCTGGCTCCGCCCTTGATGACGACGGGCGGGCACGCCTTTCTTCCCCGACCCGAGCACATGTTCAATGGTGGTTTTGGAGGGGATGTAATATTGGCAATCGAGGCTTGGCCATGACGAAAGGGGAAATGGAGGTTTTTGGGAATGGGAATGAAGAATGAAGGGAATCTATCTTATTTCACTTGGTGCAATGGAGTGTCATTTTAATGGAAGACAAAGCCTTAACCTAATACACAGAATAAGGAAATAAACTACTGAACAAGGGTATTATAGTGTCCTTCAATGTATGCTTTATGGAATTAACTACCGGAACGCCCTTTGACCTTTATACACACTGGAGCAAGGAGGGCTCAGACTAAACCAATAATTCACAACCATTTACTATACAATACAACACAATCAAAAAAACTCAATCCTCATATCCGCAACAATAGCAACCCCACCTCCAGGACGAGGCTCAGGTCTATCATACCGGAGGAGGGAGTAACCTGGGAGAGATACCAAGGCATCAGAGACATCATGAAGGAGGAAAGTTTCTGTTAAGCAGATCACATCTGGTTTGTCAGAAGCAACCTGTATGGAGAGATCAGTCAAGTTTGAGCAAAGGCCCCGGATGTTTGAGGTCCATACCGTTAATGAAGAGGAAGGGGGAGCATCAGGTCCAGAACAGGGGGGGGGGGGGGGGGAGGGGTAGGGTAAGATGTGGAAGAGGAGGAAGAGGTAGGGAGAGCTGTTGAAGGTGTGTCAGAGATTTCAGAATAGCTTGGAGAAAGGGAAGAATGGGGTGGACAAAAGGTTTGATGGAGATTGGGTGAGGCACAGTGAGGTGTTATTTGAGGAGGGGGAAGAGCGAGGCAGAAGGTTGGGGGAGATGAAGGTGAAAGTTGGAAGGGGGAAGAAGCAGGGAGGATGCTTTGAGGAGGAGGGGTGAGAGTGGAGTCTAGGAGGGGAGGAGCGAGAGAGAGTCTCGGAGGGGAGGGGAGTGGGGGGAGTTTAGGAGGGAGGGGAGGGAAGGGGCAAGGGGGGAGATTTGAAAGGGATGGGTGATGGGGAGGATTTGGAGGGGAGGGGTGAGATTGGATTTTGAAAAGTGTACGATTCATGGGAAACGAACATTTTTTGCAAAATGAGTTTGAGACCTTCGAGTCAAAAATACGTTTGAGGACACTGAAGGAGGGGTGGAGTTCTGGATAGTTTAGGGAATGTAGAAAGGAGGAACTGTAAGAGATGGTATTATATATATATTTTGGAATGAATAGATTTGGTGAGCAAGACGAAAGCATCCTTTTGTTGGAAAAGAAGAAAAGGGTGTTATAATATATGAGAGAAAATAGTTGTTCAGGGGAGAGATTATACATTTCTAACCACGTGATCGCGTGATCGCGAACGAAGAACGAACGAACAAAAAAGAACAACAAATAAACGAATAAGACCTGGGAAGGAAATATTTTTGGGGTTTTTTTTTTTTTGAGTAGAGATATTAAACAAGGGGGTATGGGGTGAACGACTGGGACGAAACAGAGAAACGAAAATAATTGCAGCACATTCGACTAATCGCTGAGAGAAAAACAAAACAAAACCACAAGGTCGGAGATGGTACGGTAGCCAAGCCTACGAGTACTAGGCCTCAGAATACTCGATACGCATTAACCGATGATTGTGTATACATGTACGAAAAATTTGCACCGAAAATTTTCCAAAAGATACGCTATAGGTACATACACCGAAAGATAGATACAGTCTCGACAAAAACACAATTGAGAAAGATCACTTAGCTTCGAAAGCGTGAGCGCATGGAACAGCTTCGAAAAGACGTGACCTCGCCGTGATCTCGCGAGATCTCCTCAAAGATCTATTATCTCAAGATCTCAAAGTAATTGTATTACGAACTCTCACATACACAATAATAACACTATTAAAGAAAGTACAATGAAAATGTCACTTGCATCAAATGAACAATACATATGATGGTACCATCATTCCCCAAAGGTCTCAAAGCAATAAACTCACGATACGCCAAATGTGAGTAGGATTATACCATTCCCCAAAGTCCCTGCACGGATCTCCATGCTGGTTGAAGATCGTGGTCGTGCAGAACGACGAGAACAATAGGCAGGTATCAGCACGACGGTGAACGAGGAGTTGCGAGGTGAGAGGTCGATATGGGAATTGAGCCGATATGTAAACCAACGGCGCTCCACACGGTGAGGTTGATATGGAAATCCCAATGACACGACAAGATGCACCAAGCGAACAGCCTCTTATTCTTAGAGGACAAAATGGTGTATAGGCCTGTAATGGAGGCGCTTGATTTCTCCAACGACGACACACTTGGTGATAAAACCTGAGACAGGTTTAATTGCCCTCGCAATATAGGATGATGTCACAGGCAATCCCTCCCCCGGGAAGCCTCAACTCATTCGTGACCAATATCAAAAAAGTCCGCTTACAGCCTCGACACGATTCACGGCTGTATCTCTGTCAGGGCCGTTCTCCTCTTCCTCTGCCAATCTCGATCCTCCTCTCTTCTCTTCCAGTTTGTTTGCCACCTGTTCCTTTTTCCTTCACAAACATTTCTTTTCACCTTTTACTAAAGTCATCTCCATTTCAAACAAAATCTTAACAACAATATTAACTGAAATAAAAAATCCTACAAGTATATAATAACAACAAAAGCAGAAGTGATGAATCCGTAACGATATGTATATATACAATCCAGGAATTAGAATTCCTGGATAATAATTACTGGAATTTAAGATACTAGGGCGTGCCCATACGTGGGTGCAAAAAAACATGCGTGCAAACAACAACAACAAAAAAAAACTTTGAAACCACGTGGCAGTAACGACCACAGAACCCCCCCTCTATTTACATGAAATGGTTTGGTCCATTCGCAAAGCCAAAGCGAACGGCTTGCGAGTACGGTAGAACCCCCCCCCCCCCCCCCTCTATTTACATGAAATGGTTTGGTCCATTCGCAAAGCCAAAGCGAACGGCTTGCGAGTACGGTGACCATACCTTGGGAACCACTTGTCCGATTAATTTCAAACCTTGAAAAGGCACATCCTCGGGTCCCCAGCAATATACCTGGCAAGTTTCAAGTATATCGGACCCGTGGTTGTCGAGAAACAGCGGTCACAGACAAACACACACACACACACACACACACACACACAGACACACACACATACACACAGAGATTACTGGAATTATAGATAGATATCAGGAATTAAAGTATATAATAATAAAAAGATAAAACAATGTCAGTTTGTTAGTGTGTGTGATGAAAACGTATTTGTTTTGTTTGTGTGCGTATATATGTATATAATATATATATATTGTTACGGAACCCAACGTCGGCCTCTGTTCCCCTTATCGAGTGGGGATTAATCCCCTCGCTTATGACTGACTGACGTGGTCCCGGGGGTATGACGTCACGCCCGGTCGGCGCTGGGTAGGGTATTAGGCCCAACCATCCTATGACCTAAATAGTAAATACCAGCGCCTCCCGGTACGCAAGGAAATACTCCCCGCTCACGGCCGCAGCGTAATGGATGATTTGCGCCGAGTGAAGCGAACTGCGGCATGAGCCGTTTACCAAGACTAGACCCGATTTATATTTGTTGGCCGAATCGCGCCACGTACCCTCAATATGGAAACCTCTAAAGCGACCGAATGTGAAGAAGAAGACAAGGTAGGAAAAACAGATATTTATTATTATTTACACACAACTAAAGCAGAAAAGAATTGAAATACGATTTACAAGGCAATGGAAGGAGCAGGAGACACAGTGCAATTATTAGCTTAACTATACAGTCTTACTTATAAACCCCAAGACAACATGAAAGACAGACGAACAATCAGACTTACACGAATGGGGAATTGCAGAGTGGATTGGCTGGAGGGAGAGGAAGGTTCAGCTCGGACCGAAGCACGGTCGGGCCGGGAGCGGGCAGCCGCCGTTCCTTCGCGGCCACGTCGGCCCAAGCTGCGGTCGTGCAAGCTGCTATGGTTCGAACTGCGGCGGTGGCAAAGCTGCGCGGTCAAAGCTCCACTGGTTCCAGCTGACCCTGCGCACCGTTGCGTCACGTGCTCTTTCAGGGATTCCTCCGCCTCATGCGCCGCGTGCTCTCCACCGGTTCATCTGCCTTCTCTCTCTCCGTGTGGGGCGTCGGCTGCGGGTTATATAGGCCACACCCTCAAGCCTACGCAAACGTTCTCTCCACGCCCTCGCAAAGCCAAACCCCTCATCCTTGGTTGGTCGGCAAGGGCTGGCTCACTCCTCCTTTTGATGACGAGGGCGGAGACATGCCTTTCTTCTCCGAAACAGAGCACGTGGCAATGGCGGCAAATGCAGACAACCGCCCAATGCAGTTGGCAATGAAAGCTTTGGGATATTAAAGGGGATCTATCTTATTTAATTGATGCAATGCAATGAATTAGTGGACCACAGAGCCTTATGCTGACATTTACTAAGGACATAACTACTGAGGGAATCTTATGATTGGCTCCGTGTGTGCGGTGGCTTAACTAAGGACGACCTTTGATCTTTACATTGGAGGGTGATATTTACAAGAAGATTTACAGCATACAAAAGGGGAAAGTTTACATCGAATTACACACAGTTCCCAAATCCTCAACACTGCACCCTCATCCTCTTAGGCATTTTTCCCGGGCCTATAATTTTACCTTTAGTGTGACACGTAGGTGTAATTCCCTGTACAATTAACCTGACCCTGAGTGCGACAATTTTAAAACACAAATAAATATGTCCCGCTAATTGCGTTGCACCCTGCCTAACAGTTTCACACCCACAGCTAACCGAATTGCAGAATTATTTTCAAACTAAAACATGAACGATGGGGGAGCATTATTTACAGTGACATTATTTGACTATGTACAAAACGCAACCCAGGACCTGTGATTTTTCTTTTCGGGGGACAAAAAGAAATTCCTGTTGGGAGGGAGGAGACAGCACGCATTGCATCGACGCACCAGTACTATAAAGAGAGCACCAAAACACCAAAAGCACCATTTGGTGCACAGTCACCAGTTCATAATAAGCACACACAAAAAAAAACAACTGGTGGTGGTCTTCCTCTTTTCTGCTGGGCCGATGTTCTTCCTGATGTTGTCTTTCAATTCTTTCTTCATGCGGCCTATTTGGAACTAAAAAATGAAGTGCACAAAACATGTCTATTCTTATTTAGGGCCACAGGGGCCAACTAAGGGTGGTCCACCTGGTTGGCATAGGTGCCACCTTACCGAGGTCCGCAAGCAAGACCCTGGGCCATCGTGGCCGGCTCCAGCAGAGGTGCCAGGCCCCAAAACGTGGGGTCCATAAAGTGGTGCTTGGCCGCAAGACGGCGGTCCATAAGTGGTGCATCAATGCAATGCATGCTGGTTGCGGGAGTTCTGGCACACCATGGCGGACTCCCGCACGCTCCCCTCGGTGCCCAGAGAGCACAGTCCTCGGGTGGGAGACAGGGGAACAGAAGACAGGTGAGCGAGGGGTAAGGTCACAAGGGTACACATCAAACAAGGCAATGCAGGACGAGGTGCGTACGGAGAGCGAAGTGAGAAAGCTCGTCCCTACCGTACGTCACCCCCCCGGTTACCTGCTCTACCCTTGCCCTTACCCCATATGTACAAAAATCTACACATGACCAATTCGTCGCTACTGTCTCATCTTCCCCATATCTCCCCTATACCAAATTCGTCACGACAATCCCTATTTCTAACCAAATTTGCCATTACCCAATTCATCATCAATCCTCATAAGGAGGAAGAGATGGAACATCAACACAATGTCACACCCACGTCATGATGCATCTCACATTCCAAACATTTGCACCAAAATAATAAAAACATGGCATGGTGTAGAGTTCTGTCACCTCAGGTGAGTGGATGTAGATGGTGCGAGGAGATTCTTAATCCTAACTACTTCCTAAATGACATTAACACACTTTACACTACCCGGGGTCTTTCCCTGCCAAACCATTGGCCAACTTACTCGATGGGTTCTAAAAACCAATTCCCATTGACCAAACTGTGGTGCTTATCAATTTCGGGTCTCACTCCCCCGATTCAACCCCCTGTGCCTTGGCACAATTTCCGGGCTGAGTCGTGTGGCTCTCCCAGCAGGTCTACCCACCTGCACACCTCCACCACTGTAGTTGCCTCCGAGCTTACCTGCTCCTTACCCTAACCTATCTAACTGGGGAAGGCCCTCCTTGGCGCTTACCCCACTCGGTGCCCTCTCTGGCACTGGGCTACCCGGGTCCGTCCTCCGGATCCTCGGGCCCCATCCACAACTCTAACGGCTCCCAGAGCCCACCTGCGGCCTCACCTGACCGACATCCTCACAGTGGTGGAGTGCCCATTCAACTACACATACTAACAGGCCACACGCCCAGCCATTTCCACGTCACTAATGCACCCATCCAAACACCATTCTTCCACACGCACCACAGATGCCAATATCCAACCACAATTTACCTACTCCCTCTCCCTAACTCTTAAACTACCCTCCCCGGGTATTCATGATGGGGTCCATCCTCCCCATACACACCTTCGCACCATCCACTCCACTCCACAGTTTCCACCATACTCACTCCACATCATCCATTCCATACTCCATATATTCCATACTCCATGTATTCTACACAACCATTCTCCATATAATTTGCACACCTGTAGTTGCACACCTGTGCCATCACACCTGGTGCTTTCTGCACCCTCCTTCCTCCAAAGCCATTTGCTCAGCACAGCACACAATCACCATTACTCACTCATACACTGTTCCATACACCTGTTCCCTTGCACACCTGTGCAATCACACGGCATCATCTGATCTACCTGGTTTCCTTCTAACACTCGCGTTTCCCCATCGCCCCTTATATTATTGCGCTCCCTCGTCATTATAATCCAACTACCCTCTCTATGTCCCCACTACCTGTCCAATGCTGCTACTTAACCTTACCGTTACCTATGGTCATCTCTAGGTCCCTACACATTATCCTAACCCTCCCGGGCTAGTTTTCACTGCCAAACCCCATAAAACTATAGCTCCTTTGCCCCCTCTGTGAGGGATGGTGGATTTGCCATCCCTCCACATCGGGCATCTCTCACTACCAATTTTGCCATCAAATCCCAACCAAGCAAAAATTTGCCAACCACTGCCAATCACAAATTTCCTATTCCTACCAAATGTCCTTTAACTTGAGCCTCGGTGCGTCGTTACATTTTCAAAGCCCGGCTTCACACAGCCGAGCAATGAATTTGGGTGGTTTGGTCACCTGCAGGTTGAGTCCATCCGGCATTCACGATTCTGGAGAGGAGGCTTCGTTGGGCCGAGATTCCACGCACCATCTCGGCGCGGCACCTTGCGGTCGCCGGCCCGATGGCTCAATCTCGCCCGGTCAGAACCCTGCCCCCGCCACCAGGGGGCACCATTCTGATCCCTTCGACCTGGCTCCCCTCCCCCGGAATCGCGCCGATCGCTGCTCTGACGTGGCACCGACCATTCAGTGCGGAACCCGGCCCGATTTGTGCGCGACGCTCCGAAGAGCGACGCGCTTACGGTCCAGGCCGGTCCTCGCTGCAAACAAAACGCACCGCGCATGGAGTGCTCGCCTCGGCTATCCGTCGCCCTAACTGCTAACCCGGTCAACGTCGATGCTTCACTCGCATACGCGACCCGTTTCACACTCACAAAACCTGGCGGCTCGGCGCCTCCAGTGCATCCCACACACTCCGTCCATTTCACCACCGCACTCCCTGTTACACACCACACCTCTCGCGCACCCTCTTGCGCACACTCGCTGTTCGCACACTTCGTTCCACACCTCTCCTCCGTTACGTCCTCCGTAACACTCACCATGGGCGTGCACTCTTGCATCCACCCACTAACGCGCTCCGATGTGCCCTCCCGCACACGCGCCACAACCAACTCAGGTGTGCTTTCTCGCACACTCTCGCCGTTCATCCCAAACGTGCATCCTCGCACCCGCTCCAACACCACGTCACTCTCCGGGTCACTCTCACCCTCGCACGTACACTCCGTATCGCTCTCACTCCCTGTGTCACACCGCGTACACCCCGACATGCATTCCCGCTCGCACTCAGTATCAATCCCATACTTTATAACACGCTCACTCTTTGACGCACACTTTTTCCTCACACGCGTGCCATTTCTACTCACACGGGACCCTTCACCAACGCCCGGGTGCCATATTGACCCCAATCGCACGACAATTCTCTTTGCGCCAAACATCCTCTTACAAAATCTCCCGGCACAACATACAGCCCGTCTCACCTTCGGGGTTCTTCTTCCTCCCTGCCAAACACCTGCAAATCTTTATAAGGATTAGCAAGTACGGCATCAGGATGTGAACTTAGACTTTGTGCAAAATCCATTCCTCCCTGCCGCGAGTGCTTTTCTAAGCCCCCGGTCTCTCCAATTTCAATTCCCAGCACTTTTTCTTTATTCACCTCGACGACCGTTGGCTTTAATAAAATTCCCTCTACCTCAGCGGTCGCCGGCTGTCCCATACCCCGGGTCGCGATCTCTATACCCGTCATTGTACCCGCGCTTTTCTCCGCTTCGCTCAACCAGCGCTTCTCGAACCGCGTTACCTCGTCGTGCACCCTTGGGACCCGCTCGCTCAACATGCGATCCATGGTCTCCCCACATTTTTGTGCGCTTTCCCCACATTTTTGGATGCTGTCACCCATTCTATCCCCAACTTTCCCGATTCACTCCAATTTGCTTCCTAGCCTCCCGATTTGATTTTCCAACCGTTCACTGGTACCCCTTGCTTCGTCCCTCATTCTGTTTTCCAAACCTCCGATTTGGTTCCCCATTTCTGCCCTCGATTTGTCCATCTTTTCATCTATTTCTTTACTTTGCACCACGAAGCATGCCCTGATTTGCACCATAAAGAGGTCCAATTTCCCCAGCGCCGCGGACTCGGCTGCCGCAGCGCCGCCATTTTGTGCCTCTGCAACCATGTGTGCGAGGGCGCCATCTTGCGCACCTCATACCCCCTCAACCACATCCTCATTGCTATCCTCCTCCATTTCCTCCCTCTGGTCCTGGGTTACCCCTAACCCCTCTTCTAATTCCCCCACCGGCATCCTGTCGCCTTGATCATTCATGGCGCGATTTTCAAATTTGGGATTTTTAAAATTAAATTTTGGCCGCGCGAAATTTTGAGCGCGCTATTCGCGCTTCAGGTCCGAATCTCGCTCCTGACACCAATTGTTATGGAACCCCAACGTCGGCCTCTGTTCCCCTTATCGAGGGGGGATTAATTCCCTCGCTTATGACTGACCAACGTGGTCCCGGGGGTATGACATCACGCCCGGTCGGCGCTGGGTAGGGTATTAGGCCCAACCGTCCTATGACCTAAATACCAGCGCCTCCCGGTACGCAAGGAAATACTCCCCGCTCACGGCTGCAGCGTAATGGATGAGTTGCGCCGAGCAAAGCGAACTGCGGCGTGAGCCGTTTACCAAGACCAGACCCGATTTATATTCGTTGGCTGAATCACGCCACGTACCCTCAATATGGAAACCTCTACAGCGACCGAATGTGAAGAAGAAGACAAGGTAGGAAGGACAGATATTTATTATTATTTACACACAACTAAAGCAGAAAAGAATTGAAATACGATTTACAAGGCAATGGAAGGAGCAGGAGACACAGTGCAATTATTAGCTTAACTATACAGTATTACTTATAAACCCCAAGGCAACATGAAAGACAGACGAACAATCAGACTTACACGAATGGGGAATTGCAGAGTGGATTGGCTGGAGGGAGAGGACGGTTCAGCTCGGACCGAAGCACGGTCGGGCCAGGAGCGGGCAGCCGCCGTTCCTTCGCGGCCACGTTCGACACCGCCGTCAAAGCCCAAGCTGCGGTCGTGCAAGCTGCTACGGTTCGAACTGCGGCAGTGGCAAAGCTGCGCGGTCAAAGCTCTGCTGGTTCCAGCTGACCCTGCGCGCCGTTGCGTCACGTGCTCTTTCAGGGATTCCTCCGCCTCATGCGCCGCGTGCTCTCCACTGGTTCATCTGCCTTCTCTCTCTCCGTGTGGGGCGTCGGCTGCGGGTTATATAGGCCACACCCTCAAGCCTACGCGAACGTTCTCTCCACGCCCTCACAAAGCCAAACGCCTCATCCTTGGTTGGTCGGCAAGGGCTGGCTCACTCCTCCTTTCGATGACGAGGCCGGAGACACGCCTTTCTTCTCCGAAACAGAGCACGTGGCAATGGCGGCAAATGCAGACAACCGCCCAATGCAGTTGGCAATGAAAGCTTTGGGATATGAAAGGGGATCTATCTTGTTTAATTTCACCTTGTTTAATTGCCTGGTGTTGGGCTAGCGGCTAGGGTGCCAGCTTAGGATCCTACGATCCTGGGTTCGAATCCCGGTCCGATCGCTGAATTAACGCCAGGGGGGTTGAATCAGCCTGTCATCCTTCCGAGGTTGGCAAATTGAGTACCAGTTCACTGGTAATTCCCTGTTTGTCGTTAAAGGTGGAAAAAAGGGTTGGCGTCAGGAAGGGCATCCGGCCGTAAAACATTGCTTCAAAAAGGGGACTGAAAAGCAACAACAACCACGGTTCCCGAAAAAGGCCAACCCCCGCTTCGCTTTGCGGGGAAAAATGGCCTTTAAAGGTGTTTTTTTTTATATCTATCTTGTTTAATTGATGCAACGCAATGAATTAGTGGACCACAGAGCCTTATGCTGACATTTACTAAGGACATAACTATTGAGGGAATCTTATGATTGGCTACGTGTGTGCGGTGGCTTAACTAAGGACGACCTTTGATCTTTACATTGGAGGGTGATATTTACAAGAAGATTTACAGCATACAATAGGGGAAAATTTACATCGAATTACACACAGTTCCCAAATCCTCAACACTATATATATATATATATATATATATATATATATATATATATATATATATGTATATATATATATATATATATATATATGTATATATATATATATATATGTATATATATATATATATATATATATATATATATATATATATATATATATATATATATATATATATATACAGTACAAGTACAATAATCAAGGATAAAGTGTGTCAAGGTGTGTGTGTGTGTGTCTCCTCCATAACTCCAAAACCATGAAGCCTTAGCGGCCCCAAACTTTGCATGCACACAATGGGAACTACAAACGAGTGCATGAATGAAAGCTGGGTGTTTGGATAAATATAAACACCTTTTTGAAGAGAAATAATGGCTTGTCTTCATGAAAGGCTTTGTCCCTGGTCATTTCAACATCACCTCACAGGGGTCTTAGCTGCCATTTTGTTTCAGCCTATTAAGGGGAGGGGGCCAGTGCAGTGATTAAGGATGGTGGCAGGAAGCTAGTGACAGAAAGGGGTGCAGTAGTGAAGGTAGGTGACAGAGAGGGGGACAGTAGAACCAGGAAGGAAGAAACAGTAAGTTATGTGTTGGGGAAAGTTGAGTTGGTGGAGATCACGGAGGATGAAGTGTGGGCAGCATGGAAGAAGATGAAGAAGAGAAGAGCGCCAGGCAGTGATTGGATGTCTACAGAGATGATATACAGTATAATTGCATTGTGAGAAGTCATAAGTTGGACAAAGAGGCTGTTGAATGTATGAGAGAGGGATCAATTCGTGGAGTGGAGGAGAGGGTTAATTTTGCCGATTATGGAAGGGGAAGGGCGATGTTCAAGTTCCGAATAAGTACAGAGACATTACACTCCTAAGTCCTGTAATGAAGTTGCTGGAGAGGATGCTGAACAGCTGAACTGGAGGATAAGGAAGAGTGTGGAAATGCAAATCGGAGGAGAACAGCAGGGGTTTAGAAAAGGGTGGTGGGATGACGGATGGGATGTTCACACTGAGACAGTTTATGGAGAAGAGGTTGGAGGAGCAAGGTGAAATGGCATTGCGATTTGTAGATCTGTAGAATGCCTACGACACTGTCCTGAGAGAGATGGTGATGGTGACCCTGAGATGGATGGGTGTATCAGAAGCAGAAGTTAGATTGGTGGTAGGGATTTACAAGGGAACGAAGGGAAGAGTTTTTGGTGGTCCAAGGATGTTTGAGGAGTTGTGTGAATGTCGTTTTGAGGCAGGGAAGCTCTCTCAGCCCACTCGTGTTTATCATGCTGATGGAGATGGTTGGCAGGAAGGTAACCATACTACCGTATGTGGAGGATATTGTATACAGACGATCTGGCTGTTGTGGTGGAGACTAGGTGGGAGATGTGCTGGGGGAGTGGAAGGAAGCATTTGAGAAACATGGGCTGAAAATGAGCATAGAGAAGACTGAGATGATGTGGGTCGGACAGTAGAGGAAATAAATGAATAACAGGTTAGAGGAGAAGGAGATCAGACAGAGAAATAGGTTTTAGTATCTTGGGGGAATAGTGAATGGGGATGGTAAGTTCGAGGCAGAGGTGCAGAGGAGGATTCATTCAGGTGCGTTTGCGTGGAGAAGGTGGAGTGAGTAATGGCAGACAGAAAGATATCAAGGAGATTGAAAGAGAAGGTTTTGTTGTCAAGTGTAACACCGGCCTACCTTTTTGGTCTGGAGACGGTGGCACTGACAGAGAGACAACACCAGGGGCTGCAGATTTGTGAGAACAACTGGGTCAGGAGGATTGTGGGAGTGAAGAGTGTGGATGGAGGGGTGAATGGGGAGCAGGAGGAGGGGTAATCTGGGAGCAGTAATACTGGGAGAGGGAGCAGGAGACACCATGACCGCACCACAGGTCTCTCTGAAAATACCACTGCTCACTAGCAAATTCTGCCTGTTTCTTTGCTGAATATGGAGGAGGGATCTTCTTCATCTGCTTTTTAAGTTTTATGACATTTTCAGAGCCGTGAGGCTTCATAAACGCTACCCGATCAGCCATAACATCAGTGAACGAAGGAACCTTAAAGTAATCTATAGCTGAGTTTCTCCGTAATGCTTTCCGAGTTTGTTGAAGAAGAATTATCAGTGGCTGAATTTCTCCATAATGCTTTCCGGGTTTGGAGAAGAAGAAGAATTATCAGGAGCTGAGTTTCTCCCTAATGTTTTCCGAGTTTGAAGAAAACGTTTCTCGCTGAGTTTGAAGAAAATCTGGGCGGTATATTTTGCCAACAATTGCAGGGAATAATAAAATGATCGTTTATGTTCATGTTTTGTCAATCTCCTTAGTAGCTGAGTTTCTCCATCATGCGTTGAAGAAGAAGAATAAGAAGAAGAATAAGCAGCCTTTCTTGCATATAAATAAATTAATATACTTAGTTATAGGAATCGCTGAGTTCTTGAAATTTTCAGATTTCACTCCAGATTTTGGAACTTATTTAGTCCTCGAGATCCGATCCTAAAAACACAGATTTTGATTATATACTTTAATTAGTCTGTGATAGTAGATCATGTTTCCAAGGCAAGGCACGTTTGAATTGGCCGAAACAAAATGACGGCTTTCACCCCTGTGAGTTGATGTTGAGCTGACCAGGAATAAAGCCTGTCATGAAGTTAAGCCATTATGTCTCTTAAAAAGGGGTGTTTAAATTTAGCCAAACGCCCAGTATTCATTCATGCACTCCCTTGGAGTTCCGTCGGTATGCATGCAAAGTTTCAGGCCAGTAGTTTTCATGGTTTTTGAATTATGGAGGAGAAGCAGTGACTGTCACACACACACACACACACACACACACACGCACACACACACACATCCCACATTCATCGCTGATACAATGCATGCAATTGTCCAAGATCAAACTCCAAATAATCAAACTGATAGATAAAGCAATGGAATGGAGCTTTGGAATACCACATTGATATTACAGCATTTGGAGGAATGATCAAAATACCAGGAGTGATACGTTGAGCAATCTTCCAGGGAGACAGCCTTTCACCCCTCCTGTTTTGCCTAGCTCTGGACCCACTGAGCAACCTCATTAATCAGCAAGGACATGGATACACCCTGACATCAAATAAGAGAATGTCCAAAGAGACAAAAATTACATCTACTTTACATGGATGATCTGAAACGATTTGCACCAAACTACGAAAAATTGGCAGAACAACTCAAATTAGTGAAATAGTACTCCGACGACATTCATATGTAATTTGGCCTGGATAAGTGTGCCAAGTGCACATTCAAACAAGGTAGACCAACAAAAACGAACAACATAACAATGGACACAAATACAACAATACAGAAGCTAGACAACGAAGCATCATACAAATACCTTGGATTATAAGAGGGCCACCAAATATGTCACATGAAGGTGGATACTATGAAACCTGGGAGGGCTCCGTTCCATCTACTGATACCCGCATATGGAGTTTTCAACCAAGACACTCACTGTCTTTTATTATTAGCTCACCTGGAACGAAGTTCAGGGGAGCTTAAGCGATGGCGCGACGTCCGTCAGTCCGTCCGTAAACACTTGAAACCTCTTCTCCGAAACCGCTGATGGGATTGCGACCAAATTTCGCACAAATGATATTTGTTGTGTTGTAACTAAAGCTTGTTCATGGCATTAAATAAATCTGAGTCTAAGGGGGTCTTCTGGGGGTCAAAGTGGATCCAGGTTTGACCCCCCCAAAATAGGAATTTGATTTTTCTTCTGAAACTACACACACTCTTTCGATGAAACCTGACCACAACCTTCATCACCTGTGATGTACCAAAGTTTGTTCACGGCATTAAAAAAAAATCTGCCCCTTTATGGACCTACGGGGGTCAAAGTGGGTCCAGGTTTGACCCCACAAAATAGATATTTGCTTTCTTCTCTGAAACTACACACACAATTTCGATGAAACTTCACCACAACCTTCACCACCTGTGATGTACCAAAGTTTGTTCACGGCATTAGAAAAAATCTGCCTCTTTGAGGGTCTATGGGGGGATTTCCCCCCAAAATCGGTGTTTGCTTTCTTCTCAGAAACTACACATGCAATTCCAAAGAAACTTGACAACAACCTTAATCACCTGTGTTGTACCAAAGTGTATGTGCCTGGCATTTAAAAAATCGGGGTCTAAGGTTGTCTATGGGGGGGGGGAGGGGGAGGGGGAGGGCCTGCCCCCAAAAATATGTATTTTTTGTTTGTTTGTTTGTTTGAAGTCTTATAATTATGTTAATATGATTCTACATGCTGCCCTGTCTTCTAGCAACCATTGAAATTGGTTTAAAATACCTTTAGTCGGTGCAGTATACTGTTTATTCTACCAAGTGAGCGCCAGGAGTATTGCCACTATGTTTATTATTATGCCTAGGTCACACATAGGCGGATATTTTGGCGACTACCGGCGACTGCCGGCGATCAAGATTTTTCGGCGACTACTGGCGATGTCGGGCGGTCAAATATGGTCAGGCGGCAGTATGGCGACTGCAGGCGGCCACATTGCGCCTGCATTGCGACGACGCCCCGAGTGGGATGGCGACTGTCGAAGATCGACGACGACTGCATTGCGGATGCATGGCGGCAGCGTGGCGACAGTCTGGCGGCTAGATTACGACCGATGGCGGATCGCGGCGACTGCATTGGGGCCGGGTGGCGGTGTACTCCGACGTCCGCAAGACTGCAATAAGACCGCCGGTGATTGGAGACGATTCACACAACTTTTTAAATCTTTATCTCTCTATTTTACATTTCACTTTATTCATTTCAATGATGTATGACATGAAGCATAAAGATGTTTGATGTACAATTTATAAAGTTAATAAAGATGTATCATTGTAATGTAATTGTTGGAACCCATCTGTGGATCGGTCCCATCGGCCGATGGGTCTGGCCCATCTGTGGATGCACGAGAAATGACGGTGCAGACCCATCGGCCGATGGGTCTGCGCCATCTGCGGATGTGTTGTTCACCTTGAAGGAATGTGTATGCATCAATGGTGGATGAGTATGTTTATTTGAACCTAAAAATAAGCAATTGATGTCATAAATGTTTATAAAGCAGTCCGTGACATGTGGTTTGTCGATAACCGTTTGTCGATAAGATAAAAATAAGATAATGTCGCTCCATTTAAATAAGATAATGTCGCTCTCCATTGTTTATATGGCAATTCCTGGCACCATTCTGTGGGGCGATTGCGGAAGACTATGAGCGACTGGGTTGCGGTCGCTTTACGCTCTTATTACGGATACCGACGACAGCATGGCGGCTCCATCACGACAGCATGGCGGATTTTTTTCCATTGTGACTGAGCGCGCCGTTTTTAAACATTTAAAAAACTTTTTGGCCCCTTTGCGACTCTTGCCCACTGCAGCCGACCTGGGGAGGATAACCGCGACTACAGGCGACCGTCCATTACGGTTTCATTATGATTGTCGGCGGATGGTGGCGATTTTTTCAGTCGCCAGTAGTCGCCGACAAATCCGCCTATGTGTGACCTAGGCATTAGGTTTACTCTCCATGAAATGGAGAGTAACCTATTATTACTGCTAGAGTTTTTCTTATTATTATTCTTCCACCCTATTTTGCACCTCCGAAAACTTCATAATTAATGTTCTCAGCAACCGCTGGTCGGATTGACAGGAAATTTTCATCAAATGATCGTCTCGGCTCCGAGAATTTTTTAATGCTAATTATGACGTCATAGGTCACGTGGTATGGGCGCCGTCTTGTAAAACAAATTCAACTTTTCCCCTCTGTATCTCCGAAACGCCTCAATGGAAAAATTTGAGGAATGGCTCATTCTAAAGAACACTTCAATGGGAACAAAAGACATGTGTATCGAGTATATTAAAAATGCTAATGTTAAGAGGTTAGAATTCGTCAAACAAAAAATTTTCTCCCCCGAAAATGGGATTTTTTTCTCAGATGCTTAGTTAAAAAAAACTCAGAATGCAAAACTTTTCGAAGTCATACGTCACATGGTTCGGCCGCCATCTTGTTTTTCGTGAAAAAACACACAAACCCCTTTTTCTCCGCAACGGCTGAACGGATCGAGCCCAAACTTGGCATGCATATTCGCATACCCATGACGAACAAAAGAGTCAGCGAGCACGACGTCATCCGACACATGGTTTCAGAGTTATGACGTTTTAAAGCTCAAACTAGAAATGGAATCACCTCCATAATTTGTGGAGATATCGAGTGGAAACTTTACACAAATGTTCCTCATGGGGGGCTGTTTCAACGTTACTTGAGACGTTTTGATAAGTCACATAGTTTGGCCGCAATAAATAATGGAATTTAAATTTTAAAAAGCTTGTAACTCCTGAACCACTGCATGTATCGACTTGAATTTTTAATGCAATGTAGCTCTCATCAAGCGGAACAAGCTTGCAAAATTTCAAGATGATTGGATGTATGGTCTCGAAGCTATAAGTCTTTATTGTTGAAAGAAGAAGAACCACACTGATTGTCTTTCCAGAACGTGATCACGATAACGCGATCTCCCGTGGTCATTTGAACCTCCAAAAAAATTATAATTGCAGATTTGTCAATAGATGAGGCATATTAACAAACGAATGAAACAGATTTGCTCAAATTCTGACTATTTTTAACTCGATCGTATTTCACTCAAAGTTGTGAGCGACTGAAGAAGAAGATGTCCATCCAGGACGTCATCACTATAACGCGATCTCCCACGATCATTTCAACCTCAAAAAAAATTATAATTGCAGATTTGTCAATAGATGAGGCATATTAACAAACGAATGAAACAGATTTGCTCAAATTCTGACTATTTTTAACTCGATCGTATTTCACTCAAAGTTGTGAGCGACTGAAGAAGAAGATGTCAATCCAGGACGTCATCACTATAACGCGATCTCCCGCGGTCATTTCAACCTCAAAAAAAATTATAATTGCAGATTTGTCAATAGATGAGGCATATTAACAAACGAATGAAACAGATTTGCTCAAATTCTGATTGTTTTTAAATCGATCGCATTTCACATAAAGTTTGAGGTACTAAAGAAGAAGAAGATTCGTTTAGATTCTCTGATAAAATAAATAATTCTGTCTGCAATTTCAGGTTAATTTTCTTTTTAAAATGGCTTTTTCTGCAATCAGTGCATGGATTGACATGTGTGGATGAGTGTGTGGGTGTGGGGGGGGGGGGGGAGGGGTGTGTGTGGGGGGGGGGGGGGGGGGGGGTTGGTGTGTGTGTGGGGGGGGGGGGTTGGTGTGTGCGTGTGGAGGAGGGGGTTGGATGTGTGTGTGTGTGTGTGTGTGTGTGTGTGTGTGTGTGTGTGTGTGTGTGCGTGTGTGTGTGTTAGGGGTGGGGGGGGAGTGTTTTGTGTTGTGTTGTGGGGGGTGGGGTGTATTGTGTTGTGTTGTGGGGGGTGGGGGAGTGGATATGTGTGTATGTGGGGGGGGGGGGGGGTTGGGGTGTGCATGTGGAGGAGTAGGGGTTGGATGTGTGGATGTGCGTGTGTGTGGATATCTCTGTGAGTGTGTGTGTGTGTGTGTGGGGGGGGGGGGTGGATGTGTGTCGGGGGGGGGGGGGGTGAATATGTGTGTGTGTGGAGGTTGGAGGGGGTTGGGGTGTGCTTGTGGAGGAGGGAGGGTTGGATGTGTGTGGAGGGGTGTGTGTGTTTGTGTGTGTGCATGTTTGTGTGTGGAGGGGTGTGTGTGTGTATGTGTGGAGGGGTGTGCATGTGGGGGGAGGGGGAATGTGTGTGTGTGTGTGTATGTGTGTGTGGATGTGCGTGTGTGTGGATGTATGTGTGTGTGTGTGGGTGGGGGGGGGGGGTGGTGGATA
>NC_136263.1:154009923-154045576 GCF_964187855.1 Myxine glutinosa | reverse complement strand
TCTCCATTGTGACTACCTCTACAGCTTGGTATAGTTTCATGCTGAACAGCTTAGAATTGTGACCTGTAGGCAAGTGACAAACAAACAAACAGACAGAATAACAAGAAGGCGTCAGGTGGTAAATGATCAGGTGGCCTGACAGGTATAACAAAAATCGGGAGAATCAATAATTGGTTGATTAATTGTGTAATTAAAATAATTAAATAGTGATCGTAAAATAATTAATATCTTAATCAATTGGCTAATAGCATACCTAAACCACCACTGTTTCATCCGAATATGTAACTTTTTGAAAATTAAGTAATTAATCGGAAAATTAAATAATTAATTGATACGTTTTACAGTCGAATCACTTGGTCACTGTCATGTCTAAATATCAGCTTCCTAGCTCAAAAGGTGCCTGAGATATTGCCTAAACGAGAGAGAAAATAAATAAGTACAATACTTAATAAATCGGTAATAATTAAGTAATTATTCAATAAATTAATTAATCCCAAAAAATTAATAATACCGTTTTTGCCAAAGCACTTCTTCAGTATTGTGTCCAAATATCAGCTTCCTAGCTCAAAAGATAGCTGAGATATCGCCCGGACAAACGAGAGAACCTTGACCTTTGACCTATATAGTCAAAAAACATTGATAGACTCGCTTTTGACTTCTAGAATCCTCTGGTAAAGTTTGACGTAGATAGCTGAAAGCATTCGTGAGTTATCACACTCACAGACAAACAAAGAAACAAACATAAAAACGAGACAGACCGACAAATGACGAATTTTTATAATTTTGTCATAACTAAAGAGACAGCCCAACTTATGATGAAAATTTTCAATTTTCGTCATGATAAAATCAACCGATCAATATACATGAAAAAATTTCGATTTTGAAAGTAATAACGGCCTTGGACAAATTTCTGATGACGTGGGTCTGCTTTCGAGAATGTCACATAGTTATTTGGGTGGTGCATAAGTTAACAGACCGCTGTCTTGATCGCTGAGGCCAATCTTCACAAGGCCCGTGACATCTATCAGCTCAATAGGCTTTCAGCTGTCGCTTTTGGTAGTTTTACAATGAAGGGGGAAATGTACAGGGAGTGAGTGCATAGTTATTATAAATATGACAGCTCCGAGGTGTCTTTACCTTTGCATAGCAGTGCAAGAACATGGTGACCGTAAGACTTTTCAACAGGATGAAAGTCGATGGGTGGGTGGAGTCGGAAGGTCGATGGGTGTCCAACCAATTGGTGGGAAGGATTGTTGCAGAATAATTTGACCTTTTTGATTGTTATATGTATTTTATGTAATTTGTACTTTCCGTTATTATTTATATTGTATGTAATTTGACCTTTGTACACCACTCCTTTCCTATTCCATCTCCAGGTGCTCCGGGGCCTGGCGATGACGCTCGCTGAAAGGGAGTACTCAGTTTTCACTCTGGTTTCTTTCTTGCTTTCTTTCTCTCTTGTTTTCTTGTTTGTTTGTCCAGGTGATATCTCAGCCATCCTTTGAACTAGGAAGCTGAAATTTGTGCATGATAGTGAGCATGTGCTTTGGCAAAAAAAAAGGTATTTTTTCTTTTTTGATCAATGAATTAAACAATGAATCTATTAATTATTTAATAATTCGATTAATAACCTAATCGATTAATTTTCAAAAGTTACAGATTTGGGTGAAACGGTATTCTATTAGCCATTTGATTAAGAAATTAATAATTTTATGATTATTACTTACTTATTTTAATTATTAAAATCACTTATTTATTTTCTTTCTCATCTAAGCAATATCTCAGGCACCTTTTGAGCTCGGAAGCTGATATTTGGACATAACAGCGACCAAGTGATTTGGCTAAAAAGTGTATTTCTGATTTATTGATGAATCAATCAATCGATTAATTATTTATTGATTAATCAATTATTGGATTAATTATTACATTTTTGGTTTTTAAATTAATTTTTCATAAAGTTACAGCTTCTAATGAAACACTGCTGGTTATGTATGCTATTAGCCAATGGATTAAGAAATTAATTATACTCCGATTATTATTTATAAATTTAATAATGCAATTAATCAATCAATTGTTATACATCTCTCCCTCCCAATACTGTCTCTACGTGCTGCATGGTGGCATTGTCAGGTGCCGAAGGCGCCCCAGCAATGTCACGCGCTGGGGGATGTTATTTATTTGGCATTGGGGCGGTGTACTTTGAATGTAACTGCACTTGTTTCCATTGTTGTTTTTATTTTATGCCATTTGACTTTTTCCATTGTTATTTCTATTTAATGTAATTTTAGCCTTTTCCATTGTTATTTCTATTTTATGTAATTTTAGCCTTTTCCATCGTTAGTGCATTCAGAAAGTATTCAGACCCCTTCACTTTTTTCACATTTTGTTTTGTTGCAGCCTTATGCTGAAATCGTTTAAATTCATTTTTTCCCTCATCAATCTGCACTCAATACCCCATAATGACAAAGAGAAAACAGGATTTTAGAAAGTTTTGCACATTTATTAAAAAGAAAAAACTGAAATATCACATTCACATAAGTATTCAGACCCTTTGCTATGACAATTGAAATTTAGCTAAGGTGCCTCCCATTTCTCTTGATCATCTTTGAAATGTTTCTACACCTTGATTGGAGTCCACCTGTGGTAAATTCAATTGATTGGACATGATTTGGAAAGGCACACACCTGTCTATATAAGGTCTCACAGCTGACAATGCATATCAGAGCAAAAACCAAGCCATGAGGTCGAAGGAACTGCCTGCAGAGCTCAGCCCGCTTGGAATTTGCAAAAAAGCACCTAAAGGACTCTCAGACTGTGAGAAACAAGATTCTGTGGGCTTTCATGTGTCTTTCACTGAGGAGAGGCTTCTGTCTGGCCACTCTGCCATGGAGCCCAAAACTCTGCCATAAAGCTTTCGACTTGCTCACCAAATCTATTCATCCCCCAAAAAAATTCCATCTCTTACAGTGCCTCTTTTCTACATTCCCTAAACTCACCTGCACTCCACCCCCCCCCCCCCCCCCCATCCAGCGTCCTTAAACGTATTTTTAACTCGAAGGTCACAAGAAACTCATTTTGCAATCATTGTTCGTTTCCCATTAATCGTACACTTTCCAAAATCCAATCTCACCCCTCCCCTCAATCTTCCACATCACCCCTCCCCTCCAAATCTTCCACATCACCCCTCCCCTCCAAATCTTCCCCATCACCCATCCCTTTCAAATCTCCCCCCTTGCCCCTTCCCTCCTAAACTCCCCCCCCCCCCCACACCCCTCCCCTCCAAGACTCCCCCTCGCCCCTCCCCTTCTAGACTCCCCCCTCACCCCTCCCCTCTAATATAATAGAGGCTAATATAATACCTAAACCCGTGCCCCATTTGGCATCCCTCAAGTTTGTTACGCTTTGCCTACCCCCAATTTGTTATGCTATGGCTGCCAGCAGCGTTCGCTGCCCTTTGTTGGCTCGAAACTAGCCAAGTAACACGAGGTAGGCCTAAAAAGAGGGAGGAGCGCGGGGTCAGGGTGTGGCGGCATGAAGGAGCACGTCAGAGGCAGTGACGGTAAGGGCCTTGATCCAACCAGGGCTCTGAAGGCATGGCGTGATAGGGCATGGTGAAGAACGTCTGGTAAGTTCCAGAGAGTTCGCTGGGCAGGGCTATATAAGCCTTCGCAAAAGCCCTTAAACAGGACTCGTGAGAGGAGGACTGCCCTTGAGAAGGACTTATGAGAGAGGACTTGTTGGAGAGCACTGATGATTGTTTTTTTTGTTTTTTTTTGTATACTGAATCGAGGCTCGTGAAAGAGCTGACAACCACGAGGGAAAGACAGCACAGGGGGACCACGAGGGAAAGACAGTACAGGGGGACCGCGAGGGAAAGACAGCACAGGGGGACCGCGAGGGAAAGACAGCACAGGGGGACCGCGAGGGAAAGACAGCACAGGGGACCGCGAGGGAAAGACAGTACAGGGGGACCGTGAGGGAAAGACAGTACAGGGGGACCACGAGGGAAAGACAGTACAGGGGGACCACGAGGGAAAGACAGTACAGGGGGACCGCGAGGGAAAGACAGCACAGGGGGACGGCGAGGGAAAGACAGGACAGGGGGACCGCGAGGGAAAGACAGCACAGGGGGACCACGAGGGAAAGACAGTACAGGGGGACCGCGAGGGAAAGACAGTACAGGGGGACCACGAGGGAAAGACAGTACAGGGGGACCGCGAGGGAAAGACAGCACAGGGGGACCACGAGGGAAAGACAGTACAGGCGGACAGCGAGGGAAAGACAGCACAGGGGGACCGCGAGGGAAAGACAGCACAGGGGGACCACGAGGGAAAGACAGCACAGGGGGACCACGAGGGAAAGATAGCACAGGGGGACCACGAGGGAAAGACAGTACAGGGGGACCACGAGGGAAAGACAGCACAGGGGGACCACGAGGGAAAGACAGTACAGGGGGACAACGAGGGAAAGACAGCACAGGGGAACCGTGAGGGAAAGACAGTACAGGGGGACCACGAGGGAAAGACAGCACAGGGGGACCACGAGGGAAACACAGTACAGGGGGACCACGAGGGAAAGACAGTACAGGGGGACCACGAGGGAAAGACAGTACAGGGGGACCACGAGGGAAAGACAGCACAGGGGGACCGCGAGGGAAAGGGAGGACCGCGAAGACATCAGCTTCATGAAGTTCTTCAACAAATAATTGGAAAAATTATATAATAAATATAAACTAATTAATAAATGAACATCCAACAACATTAGTGATAAAGATAAAAAGAAAACTTATCAAGAGTTAGCGTTTGGAAAAATAGGTCTTGTATTTACTTGGGAAAGAGGAGAGGTTATGTTAACGTCGAGCCGGGAATTTTTAATTCCATCAAAATTTTCAATGAAAGATAAATTATGTTTTGAAAAGTTGTTTTGGACACCAGACACTAATTATTCATGACCAGAACGAAAAATCAAAGCGGATAAATTGGAAAAATTAAAACTAAAATGTTAAAAGTTTTTTATTCTACTTAGAATAAAAACAAAATGATTGTTGTACGAAAACATGAGTTAAGAAAATATAAAATCATTACTAAAGATATGAATGAATGATATGAAAAGATATGATATGAATGGTATGAAAGATCATTACGAAAGATATGAATGAATGATATGAAAAGATATGATATGAATGGTATGAAAGATATGAAATGGTTGTTGGAGAACTCACGAGGACGCGCGTGCACACGACAGTATCGAGGACTTGGAAGCGCATTGTGAATGTACAAGGTGTGTTCAAAAAGTATCCGACCTTTGTTCATAAAAAATACTCGTATCCAGATACAACAAACTTATACTAATCTCCTTCAAAGTAGTCCCCTTGGGCTGCCACACACTTCTCCCAACGGTTCTGCCACTGTCGGAAGCAGCGCTGGAACGCCTCTTTTGGGATGGCGCGCAGCTGGTCCGTCGCAATCCGCATGATGTCTTCTCTGGACTGAAATCTGGTCCCTTTCAGGGGCATTTTCAGCTTGGAGAAAAGCCAGAAGTCACACGGAGCCATGTCGGGAGAGTAGGGAGCCTGACGAAGCACAGGTGTGTTGTGTTTGGCCAAGAAACTCTATGAAATGTGAAGAATGGGCGGGTGCGTTATCGTGATGGAGCTGCCAATTGCCCGCGGCCCACAGGTCCGGCCGTTTGCGTCGCACAGCGTCACGAAGGCGACGCAGAACCTCTTGGTAATACTCCTTGGTGATGGTTGTGCCGTGTGGTGCGTACTCGTGATGAAGCACGCCACTGGAGTCGAAGAAGACGGTCAGCATGACTTTGACATTGCTGCGGACCTGCCTTGCTTTTTTGACATCATGCGGAATGCGACGGACCAGCTGCGCGCCATCCCAAAAGAGGCGTTCCAGCGCTGCTTCCGACAGTGGCAGAACTGTTGGGAGAAGTGTGTGGCAGCCCAAGGGGACTACTTTGAAGGAGATTAGTATAAGTTTGTTGTATCTGGATACGAGTATTTTTTATGAACAAAGGTCGGATACTTTTTGAACACACCTCGTATATTGAACTATTACATACGCAGCCACGTGAGTGATTACCCGCCAAAGCCAGCCCTACCGTTCGCCCTGTAATAATCCCGTGCATGCCAACGACACGCGAAAAGCTCCTGGCCGCTGTATTCATCTTCTTCGCAGTGCGAGTTGGGGACCGGAGAGCGAGCTGCCTGGACGCCATCCCTGGACGTGCTGATTTTCGTCTGCAAACCCCGTGTGAGTGAGTCTGAGTGTGAACGGGCCCGTTTGTCCAGGGGATAAGTATAAGACTGCTTAAGGACTGCACTGTGTCTTCTTCTGCTGAACCATTGTACATTGTGTAAATAAATTCTGTTCTTCCTTTCTTCCAAATTCGACCGTTTCTGTGATTTCCATAATTGGGTAAGCGTGACACGATTAAGAACCGCTTGGATCGGGTTTAGTCATTGATAACGGCTCGGGTCACGGGTTCGCTACCGCTCGGCATATCCACCAACACCCGTGATTCGGGCGGGGCTTATTTCCTCGTTTCTGGGCAGTGTGAGTAATTAGGTAATAGCGAATTCCTTGTCCTAAAACCCTATTTCGCGCTGTCCGGGAAAGACGTCATAGGTCCCGGGTCCCAACGGCTAGTCAAAGACAAGGGGACTAATCCCCCCTTAGTAAGGGGAAAAGGCCGGCGCTGAGATCCACAACAACAATAATAATAATAATAATCACTTGGCCATGGTTTGAAACGCCAACTCCTTCATTAAGTCAGAGTGGATGCTCTAACTCTGACGAATTATGTCACTGAGTCCACCGAATATTAAATTTAAATTAAGTTTTGACCTTTTTGAAGTTTTAGGTAACAATGCTAACTAAATGGAGGTTTTTCTTGAATTAAATGATCGCCTTGCACTGTAACCTTTTTTTTTTCAAAGACTTTCAGTATAGACTACTGTTATTAACAATGTTTACATGGTTTGTTAAACTTTGTGATAAACCTTAGCTCATATCTTAAACTGTTAAACAAACCGATTCCATATGGTATTTATACGTTTAATATGTATCTCGTTTGGTATCAAGCTCTTCTTCTGGTTGAATGTTGAGCTTTGAATGCACGCGGGAAGTGGCCGCCAAAACGGGAGACAGCCGAACATATGGACAGATAAAACGGTTCGCAATATATAATAGATAATAGTCAAATTACCTGCGTGATATTGTTGGAATTTTTCTCCCATAAAGTAGAGCATTGTCCAGAAATGACGTGAAAACCAAATATGCGAGAAATAAAGAAAAAGTCCGACTAATCTTTGGGGAAGATAGAGCTGAGAGGATGGCCTAGTTGCCCTAGAAGCTGTCTAGCCTGGGTTGAAATCTCAGCCCAGCTATAAACTGTCATCCGGGTGTTTTGCAGGCAGGATGATTCATCGATACGTGTGCCGTCCCTTCATTGGATGTTAAACTAGGCGTCCCATCTGCCGGCATGAGTTGGTGGCCGTTAGAGATCCCACAGTGTCTTTCACGAAGAGTTGGTGAGTTATCGCTGGCACCCTGGACAAAATCCAAATCCCTGCCCTAACCCACAAAGGGCATTGCGCCAGCAGCACACCCGCACCCTCAGCCAATTCTGCTGCCCTGCAAACTTGTATTACCTATGAAAGAAGAAGAAGAAGAAGAAGGAGATATTTTGTGTCGGCTTAATGGGGTTAACACAGCCAATTCTACTGCATTCAGGAATACCCCGTGCTGGGAGAAAAGGAATCAAAGAGTAATTTGACCAGTGCAATGGATATGGAAATGATTTAGAATAATGTGACATGAATACATTTTGTCAGTTGTTACAATGTCGATTATGTTGGTGCGGTGAAAGACTTTCGGCAGACCTTCGTCGTTTTACTCCATCAACCTCAATATGATAGAGAAAAGGAAAAACAGAATTTATATAACCACTGCAGTGAGCCCAAGTAGCTCGTTATTAGAGTACAACTGACAAACATCATGAGAGCCAATGCCGCAATACACAATTATACCATTACTGGCGAATAGACATGTTGTTCTATCTGGGAGAAAATCTATAAACAAGCACAGATACATTCAAAGTACACCGCCCACATGACAAATAAATATATAACATATCGCCTTCAGCTCCCCACGATGCCACCGTGCAGCACATACAAACCATATTGGGAGGGAGATATGAACAATAATTGATTGATTAATTGCATAATTAAAATAAAGAAATAATAATCGTAAAATAAATAATTTATTGATGAGTTGGCTAATAGCATACCTAAACCTCCAGCGTTTCATCCGAAGCTGTAACTTTTTGGAAATTATTGAAATATTTAATTAATCGAAAAAAAAATTGATTCCTGATTGATCAATAAATCAAAAATATCCTGTATAGCCAAATCACTTGGTCACTGTCGTGTCCGAATATGGGGCTTCTTAGCTCAAAAGGTGCCTGAGATATTGCCCAGATGAGAAAGAAAATAAGTAAGTGATTAATAATGAAAATAAATAAATAATAATCACAAAATAATTAAATTAATCAATTGGCTAATATAATACCTAAACCACCAACGTTTCAGCTGAATCTGTAACTTGTAAAAAGTAATTAATTAAGCAATTAATTGATAATTAAATAAATAATCAATTTATTGATTAATCAATAAATCAAAAATACCCTTCACAGCCAAATCACTTGGTCATTGTCATGTACACATATCAGCTTCTGAGCTCAAAAGTTGCCTGAGATATTGCCCAGATGAGAAAGAAAAAAAATAAGTGATTAATAATAAAAATAAATAAATAGTAATCAGTAAATAATTAAATTATTAATCAAACGGCTAATATAATACCTAAACCACCACCGTTTCAACTGAATCTGTAACTTGTAAAAAGTAATTAATTAAGTAATTAATTGAATAATTAAATAAATAATCCATTAGTTGATTAATCAATAAATCAAACTTACCCTTCACAGCCAAATCACTTGGTCATTGACATGTACACATATCAGCTTCCTAGCTGAAAAGGTGCCTGAGATAATGCCCATATGAGAAAGAAAATGAATAAGTAATTAATCAATTTATTATAATTAAATAATTAATCTATTTATGATAATTAATCAATTAATTGACTAATCCAAAAATAAAAAATATAATTTTTGCCAAAGCACTTGCTGACTATTGTGGCCAAATTTCAGTTTACTAGGTCAAAGGATGTTTAAGATATCGCCTGGAAAAACAACCAAACAAACGGCGTGAAAACTGAGTACTCCTTTTCAGTGTGCGTTATCGCCGGGCCCCCTTCGGTGTCCGGCGATGACTTAATGCAGTGCTATGAGATGGAATAGGAAAGGAGCGGTGTACAACAGAAAGAGTAATACAGTACAAGTTAATAGAGAAAAATATGGAAATGTATTGTTACGGTGGCCGGAGCAGAATCTCACTCCCGGCACAAAATTTGTTACGGTGCTCGGAGGAATTCCACTCCAAGACACCGAATGTGTTATGGTCCGGTGTTCGGGTTTACTATGAGGGGGTTAACTCCCGTTCTCTCCCAAACTTACCGGACCTGCGGCTGCCGCTCACGAATAAATTCGTGCTTAGCAGGTTGCGAATCAGCAACTACGAACACCGATCGGAGAACGTACCGTACGTACCCTCCGGCGGTTTCCTTTGTTCCCTGATGGAAATTTATACAGCCGAGCAAAAACCGTTGGTCACTGCCAGAGGGATGCTAAAGCCGTTACAGTCGATGTTAACTAGATACGAACAATGGAGGATCAATGGAGAAGAGACATTCACGGACAGAGAGAAAAGGGAAACGTTTAACAATTTGATTTATTACCGATATTTACAATGTGATTATTTCAATAACAAAGGAAGAGAGATGAGAAGCAGAAACTTAGCTTATTCTATGCCGTATTACGATTACTACGGATATAAATCACATGGGCGCCCAGCATACTTTCATGGGGGAGGGGAGAGGAACGAACAACGAAGGAACCTGCTAGCACAAAGGATACGTGTTCCCAAATTCCTCTCTTTGCGGCGCCAAACATCACGCCAAACAAAGCGCCAAACGTCACGCCAACAGTCCAGGCCCCAGGAGTGGAGCACACGTGCCCAGCGAATCCAGCAGAGTCAGACAGGCACGGAGCTGACAAAGAGACAGGCCCAGAGTGTAACAATGCCGACGTAGAGGCTCAGTGGGGTGAGAGAGACCGGGCAGAGAGCAAAGTGTCCACAATGTCCAAGAGCCAGCACAACTGTGACCGCCTGTGACCAAGAGATCTCAAAAACCGTGACCGCCTGCGATGCCAGTCACACCAAGAGAGAGAATTAATCTCTTTTTAAAATCCCTTTGTTCAGCCTCCAAAGGGGAGGGGGAGGAAATCTTGGAGGTCTCCTGGCTCCCGATTGGTGGAGCCCGTAACTACGCCCCTTTTACCCTGATTGGCGGGTTTCTGAACCTGGATGCCATGGTGTCCCTGGGAGCCTGGTGCAATGCCTGGTAGCTTATCCCTTTTAAGTGGAGGACCTATATTTCCTTTCCTCAACGCATATAGACATAATACCCTGAAATAAGGGGAAGGGACTAAGATAATGGTCTGCTATGAAATAACTATTCTGAGGGACTTGTTTGGTGGTTGCCATTACTTTTTAGTGTTTTCCCAAAACCACAACAGTATTATAACATCGACATTGTTGAAATTGTTATGGCTTCAATCACATATCGTTAGTATTCGTGAGTGGACTAACCACTTGTATCGGAGAACTGGAATACAATAATTTTCCCAGCAAAGTGTGAAGAATGAAAAGGGAATTTTTGTATTTTCGACTGAATTTTTGTATTACTCTAAAGTCTAAATCCTCTCCTGATCTACGATTTAACTGCCCCAGTTTGGAGTTGCCAGGGGAACGTTTTCAGCTGTAGTCTTTCTCGAACCTGGAATTTTGAACTTGTTCAGGATGCCAAGATATAATGGTATGAGCTCCCCACCAAGGAACTTTAACACAAGATGAGACCACGAGGCCCAACAAGCCTTCACAATGGTTGCTAAGCAATGGTTGTTTGTCCATGCTTTATCCATTTAAATGCTGAGTGTCAAACAAAGAAGCAGCAAATACCATTTTAAGTCATTGGCTATCACGCAGCCAGGGTTCGAACTACCAACTTCCCAGACTCAACGCGGACAATCCTAACCACTACGCCACTGAGTCTGGTTGTAGCCATTAACACTATGGGATATTTTACATCCATCAAGGCTTGTGCTGGCTGATGGACACTCCAAGTCAACATTATTCCAATGTACGGCACACGCGATTATGTATTTAATGTGCATGCAAAACACCCAGATGGGAGTTTACAGCTGGGTCGAGATTCGAACCCAGGCAGAATAAATCAGAGTTGAGTGTGCACGCCACTAGGAAATCCTGATACTGTATTTATTTGTTGAAAATCAAAGAAACATTGGTGTGTTTTGGGAAATGGTAACTACAATATGTTGTTTATTGAACCTTTTGATCGATCACCCCTCATAACCAGGATAAAAGCATTATTCCACTAAATTCTTCTTTTTTTTCTTGATAATTATTTTGTTTGCTTGTTGATAATATGATGATTATGTCGAGTAATTATTCTGTTATTTATTTCTCCTGTTTTACTTTTATTGTTGAATCTCACCACATTACATGTTTGTAAAAACAGAATTACTTTTCAGAGGATTCATAGCCAGTTTTCTTAGCAGGCAGGAAAAGTAAGATGCATTATTAAAAGGTGAATTTCAGCTAGTGTGCAAAATTGTCATGTCAAGTGTGTGGTTCTGGGGTGGGCACGGGGGTCGCAAGGGGGTTGCTCGGACCCGCTACTTGACCTCCGACCTTGAAGCCACCGAGTCACGGATAACTCCAAAACGAGACGAGTTGCTGAGCAACCGTGGACGCTGCTTGGGGCAACAAGATCTAGCAGGATCCTCAGGCATAGCGTCGCCTTACCTTAACTGGTGACATAGTTATCTCATCTGTGGAACCGGCGCTCTCATCTCCCCACCTTGTCTATTTATTATGTACAGCGGAGCGAAGCCATAGGTGGGAGGTCGACTCTCTGAAGGAGTGAATCAATGGGACACAACTTCCTTTCTATTTATCATGTACACTATATTGAACCAATGAAGGAAAATGTGCTAAAGAGATTTTTTTAAAATTGGAGAAGCAACTTCCCAGCGGGCACACGACGTTGTTTCAACGCCGAATAACGGTTGGAATGAGGTCGCGACGTCGGACAACCAAAACCCAACCACATTAATACCTACATCAAAACCCGACAGTCATTCAACGTTGTTTCACCGTTGGCAACTTGGCTTGTTTTTTAATCGAATAAATGACATTGTTGTGACATTGTATCAACGTTTATTCGACGTTGTTTCGACGTTGGAAAAATGACGTTGATCCAATTTGCAAATCCAACTCGTTTTCAACCTCGGGTCCACGTCGAATCTTGACGTTCATTCAAAGTGGATCCAATGTCTGTGTGCCTACTGGGTTGGAGTCGAGAGGTTAGCTTATTTTTTTATTGAATGTTAACATGAATTGACTAGTCTGGGCTATATTCCAGAGATGAAGAGGAAGAGTCCCAGTAGGCACACAGACATTGGATCCACGTTGAATGAACGTCAAGATTCGACGTGGACCCGAGGTTGAAAACGAGTTGGATTTGCAAATTGGATCAACGTCATTTTTCCAACGTCGAAACAACGTCGAATAAACGTTGATACAATGTCACAACAATGTCATTTATTCGATTAAAAAATCAAGCCAAGTTGCCAACGGTGAAACAACGTTGAATGACTGTCGGGTTTTGATGTAGGTATTAATGTGGTTGGGTTTTGGTTGTCCGACGTCGCGACCTCATTCCAACCGTTATTCGACGTTGAAACAACGTCGTGTGCCCGCTGGGAGTGGATAGGGGACATGCGGTATTAGATGCAACAGTTAAAAGGAGATGTTCCACTTAGCCGCAAATCCCATAATAACTTCCCACAATACATTCTTAACCACCACACCCCCAACCACTCCCAAAAATATGAATAATATCAAGTGGGACAGACACTCGTCTCCCAATGGAGGGCAGTTGTAGATGGGTGCATTAGGTGATCAATTTGATTTTCAGTTTGATTTGATGGAAGTTAGGGGCTATTATTCACACAATAAAAAGCATGTAAGATGTGCATTCAGATCTTTAATTTATGAAAAACATTCCATTTGTTTTTGTCCACTGAAAGAACCCTTAAATGCTTTAAAGTTTAGAGCCTAAGGTGGTTTAAAGGGTTGAAGGGTCTATAGGGTCTAAGTAGTCTAAAGGGTGTAAGGGTCTAACCCTAAAGTGTTGAAATGGTCTTAAAAGGCCTAAAATGGTCAGAAAAGGTCTAAAGCGTCTAAAGCGGTAAAGGTCATAAGGGTTCTAAAGGTCTAAAGGGTCGATTGGATATAAAGGGCCAAAATGGTACATTCCAATAGTACTATGGTATAAACGGTCTTTTGGGTCTAAACTAAAGGATTAAAAAGGGTTTATAAGATCTAAAGGGTGTAAGAGTGTAAAGGGGTCTAAAGTCAAAAGGATCTTAAAATGTCTAAAGGGGTCCATAGAGTCTAAACAGTTTAAAGATCAAAAGCGTCTCCAGGTGTAAGGGGTCTATAGGGGTTTAAAAGGTCATGAGGGGTCTAAATGTCAAAGAGGTCTAAAGGGTACGTTTCAAAAGTAGTGAGGGTCTCATGGGTCAAATGGTTATAAAAGGGTAAAAAGAGTGTAAATGTCTAAAGGGTCTTAGAAGGTCTGAAAGGGTCTTAAAGGTTCTAAGGGGTTTAAAAGGTCAAGGGGTCTAATCAGGCTAACGGGTCTCCAGGGTGTAAAGTGTTGAACGATCTTAGAGTCCAAAGGGTATATGGGGTATAAATGTTCAAAGGGTGCATTCCAATAGTAGTTGGAATCTAAAGGTATAAAGGGTCAATATGGTCATAAGAGGTCTATAGGGTCTTAAGGGGTATAAAGGGTATAAAGGGTGCAAAGTGTTGAAAGGTTCTTAGAAGAACTAAAAAAGGACTGAAAGGACAGTCCTCCCGCCCCTCGCGCTCCTCCTCCCCCACTTCAACTCTCTGTCCCCTCCCTCCCCCTTTCTTTCCTGTTCTTCAAAGCAAGAGGCTATTCATGACATGGAGGTTAAACTTTTATTAAGAGATCAAATTAAATTATGATTAACGTCAAATTAAATAAAGAGGTTAAATTAAGAGGTTTTAAATTGAATTAGCGATTAAACATCTTTTTTTTATTGAAATCACAAATCTCGTAAGATGATCAAATCTCGTTCTCGCGAAATGTGATGGGCATACAAACATCGATTACATTTTGAGTTAATTAGCTAATTATCTCACCACCTAGATGGGCATTTTTTTTTAAGGGCCCAATTAGCTTTTGAACATGTAGTCATGAATCATCATGCCAAGTTTCAAAACGATCAGTTGAGCTGCTTCAGAGGAGTGGGGGGACGACGAAAACTTGTTAATGGACCCACCGACTGCGTGACTGCCTGACTGTAGGACATCGTAATGGCTTTAATAATCCATGTCGACTTCCAGACGACCTAAAAAGTGATAACATAGAATATCACACCCACATTGAGCTGAATCATTTTAAACTATTGATTAGACCACTAATTCTTTGCTCACAGTAATTGAGATTAAGATGGTGGAAAAAAAATAGTATTAAATTGGTCTAGGCCTTTTTGTGCTAGTGGGATATTCTGGACTTAGAGGAATGTGCACATGGTTTAGAGTTGTCTCGCCTCGGTTTGAATCTTGACGCTGCTATAAACTATCACCTTGGTGTTTCGTATTCAGGGGGGTGCATTGATCTGTGTGTCGTCCATTGTATGTTGAGCTGAAGAATGTTACTGGTTATAACGTTGTATGTTGAGGATCCCTAGGTGTCTTTGCGAAGAGTATGTGAATAATCGCCAGCACCCTGGACAAATTCCTACCATATTCAGTCGAACATCAGGCCTAGTCAGCCGGTTTGTGAAAGATTTGGGCAATAAACATTCTCCAACCGATTTTACAAGAAAGTGGGAATAATTGGGGCCATTGTCACAGCACATGCTGTGATCCGCAGGCCAGCATCGTGGATCTAGGGGATGCCTGGTGCTCCACCATCTCATCCAGCACCTGACCAGTTCAACATGGGGGACATATAATATATGGCAAAAAAATGAAAGTCCTATAAACTAGGAAAATACACATATGGTGCTGAACTAACAACAGATCCCCCACCCAACCCCACTCTCCTCCCAATAAAAGTACCAAGTTTTAAATGATCCTGACAATGAGTTTGGAATGCAGGTAATCCAAGGCATAATCTATGGTATATGTGGACACGCTCAATCCTGCTGATATCCCGCATTTGGTGTCCAAAGGGAAAATGTTGACCTCACATTTCCGCTGAGAAGAATGAATGTGCGTGGCATTTTCAAGTAACATTCCCATCAATGTAACCGTTAAAGAATAAGGGCACTATCACTTCTTATTTTGATGCTGCACATGAAATGGAACATACAACAAATGTTGGACTTTACTCTGTAGCCAGTTTTATGTCTGTGTCATCAAAGGTTCATTGATAATAAATATGTAGTCATGGCATTTCATCTGGTACACCATGTAGCAAGGCTGTCCGGAAAGGCAAGGCATCGTTTTTGTTTTATTTAGTCACTGAGACCCACCTGTTTTGGCAGCCTTGCTAGTTGATGGTGCTTTTTTTTTTCTTTTCTTTTTTTGTATACAGAATCGAGGCTCGTGAAAGAGCTAACATTTATTTCACAAACAAATCAAACAGACAAACAAAATATATAAAAAGAGGGAGCGGAAGACAAGATGGGGAGAGAAGGGGAAGCACACAAACACAACATTTGAGAGCAGGGAGATGTGTGGGAGGGAGAGGGCTTGGGGGGAGGAGGCGTGGGAAGGGGGGGGGGGGAAGTATAAAACACAAGGACACCAAGGACTTCCAGGACAGAAGTTGGTATTTCAAAAAAGCTTTAATTTTGGAATATGAATATTGTTACGGACATGGCTAAAGATGTTGCTTGACCGAGCGGAATGGCCGCCGTGTTCGTACAGTTTACCCAATTACCCCCAACTCACCCGATTCGCCCAGTCGTTGGCCAAATCGCGCTACGCTAAATCAATGATTGGAAAGGACACAACGACTGGGATAAATGAAACGACGCAAGGGGTACAGTTCTCAAGACCTCCGGAGGAGGGTATAATTAGTGGTGGAGAAAAGGGGTAGATTACAAGGTAGAGTGAGGTAAAAGACACAGAAGAGATAGGCACTTAGATACAATCTTATCTATCCCAGACAGACCACAGACAAACGGAACAAGGCTGACTTACACAGGGATTGATGGCAGGGAAGGACAGGTCGGTTGATAGCACAAGGTGCACCTTGGCTCGGGGACAGGATCAAGCACGGTCCAAAAGATGCAGGGAGGCCTCACAGCGCTCGGAGGTGGCGTCTTTCTTCTCCAAGCTCAGCGCGCATCTGACGTCACCTCCCTCTTCCTGCGCATGCTCAGCGGGGAGTCACACGCCCTCGGCTGGTTGGCTCCGCCCCAGATGGGACCGGTCCGCCGCTCCCATTGGGTGCGGGGGTTACCGGGCTCCGCCCTTGACGAGGAGCTGACAGCGAGCCCCTACGTGGTAACCCCGTCGAGCACATGTTCGATGGCGGCTCGTTGGAAAGGCCTGGTGCCCTCTCAACACCCCCTACCAACCAAGCCGGAGTGAGGACGCGCACTCCCCGCGCCGCCGCCGTTGTTGTTGTTGTTGTTGTTGTTGCTGAACCGTGAGGAAGAGCTGCGGGGAGGTATTGGGAGGTCCTAAACTTCCTAACGGTGCCATACAATCACATTCTGGTGCAACGAAGAGTCAGAATTAATGGAAACGAGTCCTTAACTGACATAGACTAAGAATAACTAGCAAGATGTCCTATAGTTGTCTTACATGAGATGCGGTGAACCTGGGCACGACATTTAATGGGGGAAATAGGGGGAGGTCGGGTCTACAGAGTGTTGTTTACAGAAAATGGGACTAGGGAATGGGGGATTGGGGATAGTTGGGAAGTATTGAGGAAATAGGGGAATATTTACAAGCGGATATGGATGGATGCAAATCCCATATCCACAACAATATTCTCAATTAGAACCATCTTTTTGTGTGCATTAGCAATTTCAAGGTCATTTCGGTCATTTTGTCCATTGTGACAAGTTACAAAAACAAGTCCCATTATAAAGGAAGCATTCAAAACACAAGGCCTTGTTTTAAACCTGATTATATCTTCCTCTTGTCTATGGCCAATATGGGGTGCGCAAAAGATGAATGTCTAGGATCTGTGTTGAATGTCTGATCACAGGTGTTAGCATCGGTAGTCTGTTGGCTGCCTCAGAGGTGAGTTGATGGAGGGTTAAAAGTCCTCCCGATAGTTACCTTAAGGGACAGAGCGACGTGATGTGTTCCATCATCTGGACTCCTCCGCAGTCATAAAGTGCATCAGTCCTCATCTTCCATTGGTGATGGAAGCTGCCGCATTGACCCTGTCTATTGCGGAGCCTGTTGAGGGCTGTCCATTGCCTAAAAGGGAGTGTGAAACTGGATGGAGCAGTGATTGGATCATGTACAATATATTTATTAAGAGCTGTGGCAGCCTCCCACCTGGCCGACCACAAGTCGGCTTCACTTTGGCTCCAGTTAGGAGCTCGGTGTGGTTCCATTGTGGTTTTCAAGAATGAGGAAATGCTGGGCTGGAATTTTGGTAGCCAAAATGTAGCTGCAGTATCGGGATGACAGCACATCCCTTCAAATGGCTTTGTGGAGCAACGTTGGAGAGGATATGGAGCCACTCAGTCTTTGTTCACTTTAGAGTTCCAGACACTGTTCTCATGGTGGCATTTAACTGAACATCGATAGCCTTCATATGGACACTTGCCAACCAGACTGGTGTGCAATACTCTGCAGTCAAGTATATAAAGGCAAGAGTGTAAGGTGTTAGCGTAGGCTCCCCACCACATTCCGGCCCATTCCCGGGCAAGGTTTACCTGTGCCCTGACCTTCTCCTTCATTTTTGTAGGTGTTCTTTATACAGTAGATCAGTGTCTGGTCAAGTGTGGCCCCAAAGGTATTTTCATTCCACAGAAGGCCACATCTACCTCTGTATTTGCTGTGCGGTTATTAAGATGGTGGGTACAAACAGCTATTTTGTTGCAGTTTGGACAGAGCTTCCATTTATATAAATACTCCTCCAGCATGCCCAGATCTTGGGTGAGTTGGTCCCTGACAGATTTTAGGTCGGAACCCTGTACTATGAATGTGATGTCATCAGCAGAGGCGAGTTTGAAGGAGGTTGTTGTTGGTAAGTTGCTGTCAGAGGTTAGAGAGGGCAGGGGCTACGATGGATCCATGAGGGAGGCCATCATTTAGGGTTCAAATATGGCTGGTTTTGCCGATGAGGTTCTTTCAATGGAAAAACCAGCCATCTTTCTGTCCGCAAGGATTGCCTTCTGGCAACAGAAGACTTTTGAGACTTTGAGAAGGAACCCTTTTCTGTCATCGGCCATGTACAGGTCCACCGAGGCAGTTGCCATCTTTTGTTTTTTTCTGGAAGCCAGTCTCGATGATGGTGTAGAGGGCAAGAAACTGATCACAGGTGCTCCAGTCGGGCCTGAAGCCCCCCCCTGCTCATCAGGTAAGAAGGCCTCAAGGGTGGGGGTTAAATGGGATGGTAGCTTTCCCGTCACTGATATCAGGGCTATATGGTGGTAGCTGCAAAACAAGTCTGCTGGCTTACCAGTTTTTAGGATGGCAATAACATTTGCTTTCTTCCAGCCTGCAGAAATTTGCTGTTTCATGAATGGCAGTAAAAAGGGGAGCTAATCAGGTATGGCCCTTTTCCCTGTGGGTTTTAAGGAATTTGGGGAAAATTCAGACAGCCCCTATGGCTTTGCCATTTTTGGTTGCTGACAGGGCGGCGTCAATGTCTCTTTGTATATGGGACCGACAGGTGGCTGTTCAGTGGGCTTTGGTGAAGGTTACAGAGGTAATTCCTTTTTACTCATGCCTTAGTGACTTGGAAGTCAGTGCCGTTGAGGTTTGGAGGAGATGAGACGTGATGGAATCATGGAAAACCCTTGGGATGACAGCAGTAGTGTTTTTTGCGGCACCCAGTTTCCTCAGCAATGGCCGTTCCTTGCGGTAAAAGGTAAAAGGACCAAAGACCCCCTGAAGATAGGGCCACGATTATGACAGGTAGTACAAAGTAAGCGGATGAAGAGAGCAAACTGCTGCTGAAGATGGTTCCACAAAGGCAGGATAAATCCAGTAGATTTTAGTTTAACACCAGTGAACTTTAGTTTAACTTCAGAGAACTTTAGTTTAACTTCAATGAACTTTAGTTTAACTTCAATGAACTTTAGTTTAACTTCAGTGAACTTTAGTTTAACTCCAGCGAACTTTAGTTTAACTTCAGTGAACTTTAGTTTAACTCCAGCGAACTTTAGTTTAACTCCAGCGAACTTTAGTTTAACTTCAGCGAACTTTAGTTTAACTCCAGCGAACTTTAGTTTAACTTCAGTGAACTTTAGTTGAACTCCAGCGAACTTTAGATTAACTCCAGCGAACTTTAGTTTAACTTCAGTGAAATTTAGTTTAACTCCAGCAAACTTTAGTTTAACTTCAGTGAACTTTAGTTTAACCTCAGTGAACTTTAGTTTAACTTCAGTGAAACTCAAGTCCATGAGTCATTTCTAGAAAGTGTAAAATAGCAAGCCGCAAGGCAGGAAGGCATCTTCACATTCACCACAATGTCTTCCTCAGCAAGTCCAGTCAGGGGGAGGTCAACGAGCCTGGTAGTGGTGTGGGGACAAATGATTGGTTAGCAACCAGATAAAAACCAAGCATATATGACTGCCATTGGTTGGTAAATAGAACATAGTTAATGATTGAAAAGCACTATGAAATTGGCATCGATGATCTTTAATGTACATTAAAGTATACCACAAGATCAATGAATACTCTAATGTATACTAATTACTCTCAAATGTATAATTTTAACACCTTATGATTATAATAGATGCAAGAGTCTAGAAACGTGTTGCCTGCCCTTTAATGCAAGGAGTTTTATTACTTGCAAAATCGAAGATTTTTCAAGTATATTGGTCGGTTGTGTTTGTGACGCTGTTTGTTAGTTTGTCACCGGCCTACAGGTCACAATTTTCAACCGATCTTCACCAAACTTCACCAAGTGGTAGAGTTGGTCAAATGCCAGAAGCCTATTGTTTTGGGGTCAATAGGTCAAAAGGTCAACATAGGACAAAGGTCACCAACTTTGCTAAATTTCTAAAATCCTCAATTTTCATCCGATTGACTTGAAATTTGAAGACCACTTGCATATCTGGTCATTGAATTCAACCACCAAGAATTTTTGAAGTCAACATAGGCCAAATGGTCAACATAGGCCAAATTTCTAAAATCCTCAATTTTCATCCAATTGACTTGAAATTTGGAGAGGACTTGCACATCTGGTCACTGAATTCAACCACCAAGTATTCTTGAGGTCAACATAGGCCAAAAGGTCAACATAGGCCAAATTTCTAAAATCCTCTATTTTCATCGAATTGACTTGAAAATTGAACAGCATTTGCACATTGAGTCACTAAATAGGGAAACTAACTATTTTTGAGGTCAAAGGTCAACTGAAGGTCAACCTTCCAAAATCATCATTTTTCATCTGAAAAATCGTCACTTTTCATCCTGTTGACCCGAGCTTTGATCAAGATTGTAAATTTTAAACTTCATGAAATGGACAATTTGCTGTATCAATGGTAAACTTTTGGGGGAGGGCGTATTTTGCAAGTATCGTGCTACGCATGACGTTTTCTTGTTTGTTTGTTTGTCACCGGCCTACAGGTCACAATTTTCAACTGATCTTCACTAATCTTCCCCAAATGGTAGAGTTGGTCAAAAGCCAGAAGCCTATTGTTTTTGGGGTCAATAGGTCAAAAGGTCAACATAGGCCAAAGGTCACCAAATTTGCTAAATTTCTAAAATCCCCAATTTTCATCCGATTGACTTGAAATTTGAAGACCACTTGCATATCTGGTCATTGAATTCAACCACCAAGTATTTTTGAGGTCAACATAGGCCAAATGGTCAACGTAGGCCAAATTTCTAAAATCCTCAATTATTATCCAATTGACTTGAAATTTGAAGAGGACTTGCATATCTGGTCACAGAATTCAACCACCAAGTATTCTTGAAGTCAACTTAGGCCAAAAGGTCAACATAGGCCAAATTTCTAAAATCCTCTATTTTCATCGAATTGACTTGAAAATTGAACAGCATTTGCACATTGAGTCACTAAATAGGGAAACTAACTATTTTTGAGGTCAAAAGGTCAAAGGTCAACTCAACGTCAACCTTCCAAAATCATCATTTTTCATCTGAAAAATCGTCACTTTTCATCCTGTTGACCCGAGCTTTGGTCAAGATTGTAAATTTTAATCTTCATGAAATGGACAATTTGCTGTATCAATGGTAAACTTTTGGGGGAGGGCGTATTTTGCAAGTATCGTGCTACGCATGACGTTTTCTTGTTTGTCTGTCTGTTTGTCTGTTTGTTTGTCACCGGCCTACAGTTCACAATTTTCAACCGATCTTCACGAAACTTCACCAAATGGTAGAGTTGGTCAAAAGCAAGAAGCCTATTGTTTTGGGGTCAATAGGTCAAAAGGTCAACATAGGCCAAAGGTCACCAAATTTGCTAAATTTCTAAAATCCTCAATGTTCATCCGATTGACTTGAAATTTGAAGAGGACTTGCATATCTGGTCACTAAATTCAACCACCAAGTATTTTTGAGGTCAACGTAGGCCATATTTCTAAAATCACCAATTTTCATTTGATTGACTTGAACTTCTTAGAGGATTTATATATAAGGTCACTGAATTCAACCACCATCTATTTTTGAGGTCAACATAGGCCAAAAGGTCAACATCGGCCAAATTTTTAATATCCTCAATTTTCATCCGATTGACTTGAAAATTGAACAGCATTTGCACATCGAGTCACTAAATAGGGAAACTAACTAGTTTTGAGGTCAAAAGGTCAAAGGTCAACCTTCCAAAATCATCATTTTTCATCTGAAAAATCGTCAATTTTCATCCTGTTGACCCGAGCTTTGATCAAGATTGTAAATTTTAATCTTCATGAAATGGACAATTTGCTGTATCAATGGTAAACTTTGGGGGGGGGGGGGGATTTTGCAAGTATCATGCTGCGCATGACGTCTTCTTGTTTATTTATTTAAAATCTTCATTTAATTATTCTTATTATTATTTTAAATAATAAATATTTTAAATTTTTTTTATTATGGACCGGATAATTTGCTGTGAGTTTTGTAAAAATCTTCTTTAATATGCAGCACAAAGCTGTGGGGTAGCGTCATTTGCTGAAGACACGGCAGTGCTGCTGATGCAATGCCCTCTGTAGGTTCGCGCAGGAATTAGGAATTGGTTCAAGGTGCCGGTGATATATTCCAAGGATAAATGTTTTATGAGGTATATAGATGAGGTTTCAAGTAGCTACGCCACATTAATAAAGCCAAAAAAGACGGCATGTTGTGAAGCCAAACTTACCACTTGTAACTGGGATACTAAGATTGTGATACTTGATTTGAATGAAAGCACCGAACATGCTCTGCAGGACCTTTTTGCCAATGTGAACCATGTGTTTTTACAATGCTGTGAAAGACATGCCTTGTTATTTATCACCCCTCTTTCATCCACATCTTAATATCTCAAGATAAAGATCACAGCAGACACATACAAGATTATTACAGCACCTAAACTGCTACGGTTCCAGGGGGGGAGGGGGCTGTGCTACATTTGTGGGGGGGTAGACAATGAGTACCTTAGAGCCAAGTAGAATTGCATAGGCAGTGTGCTCCGACTGTCGTGAAGAAGAAGAAACCACATGTATCATAAGTAGGGATCCGGCAGACCGTATGTCGTGTAAGCACGTATCTTCCTTCCCATCACAAGGGCTGGGGTTATGTTAATTAGTTTAGGATTATGGGTAATTCATCCCCTGTATGTAATGGCCTCTGTTATTTGTCTCTGTTCCTTATGACACACGCCGCACACACACATAGTAAGAAATCCTCCATGTCCTCCATGTCCAAAATTTCATGATTAAAATTTCCAAATTTCATGTCCAAAAATTCGTGAAATTTAATGTCCAATCATGATTCCTCCATGTCCAAAAATGCAGTTGTTCATTCTGCTGCTCGAAGTGTAAGGGTTGTTCAAAATCAACTAATGTGATGGTATTGCCTCAACTTCTTTCTCATGAAATTAAATATGTCTTTATATTCGATGTAATCTTATTGATGTAGTAAATGGTTGCGTCATGTATGTTAAAATTCAGAATATGGAATACCAGTCCTCCCCTCCTCACACATCCTCTTCCACTCTTTTTCTCACTTTTTATTTGTTCACCAATTACTCAAACCCCACCCAGGACCCCCGCCGACCATGCTTTTTCTTTCCCCACGTACCATTTCATACATAATACATAAATGGCCATCAAATGCTATTCAGCAAGTTGGAGTAATATAACAGACACCGATATAATGACCAACCTTGCATGCTTTCCTTGCTGTCCTGTAGCTACATCACATGATTTACTTTGATGTACGAGTTAAAACTGAACACCTAAACAGGTTCAGACCAACAAACAAAATATTTCTATATTTTCAATTCTGGGAAACTTTTTTTAAAAGCATGAACCTTGAAAGAATGCAACCAGGCACTCCCCTTGACATTTTAGATTAAATTTGATGTGTACATGTTCTGGAACAGCATGATCCACCTGCAGATACATACATGGCTGTTTGATTCTGTAAGATCTACTGATGATTGAATTTGAAAACATATTCATAATTAGCTGTTATGGTTTTCCAATGCTCCCTTCTTCCATTATCCAAATATCCTTGGAACTACTACCATTACTACTATGTTAATGGCTCCAAATATTTCCACGTTATTGTGGGGTTCGCTGAGGGAAAGTTTTTGGCCCAAGCCTTTCATGAACTAGGTGGCCAGGCCTGACTTTTAACTAAAGGGGGTGGAATTTGGCATTCGTTTAATTTTTTGTATACAAGGTGAAGGCTCGTGGATGAGCTAGAAGACAGAATGAATGAAGATGCAACAGAACAAAAGGAACCCCAGAAAGACATGGGGGAAACAGCAACATCAGGGCCGAGGGACAAAATAAACAGAGACGGACAAACTGAACAATGGCTGCAGGTAAGAATGAGGAGAAGCGGAGGACGCAGGAGGTGGACAAGATGGATACAGAATAGATCATGGTTTTGGATGGGAGGTGATCTGAAATGGTGGGGAACATCTGTCTTGAAGACCGAGACGGTAGAGTGAGATTGAAGAGGAAGGTGGAAGTTGGTTCCACAGGTGAGAAGAGAAATGCCAGAAATGTTAGAAGGTGAAAAGAAGAAATGGTGAGAAGAAGAAAACAGTTTACGTTTTGTATCCCACTGATAGGCCGGATCTGGATTTGGACATGAACCAAAATCTAATCGGCTTGTTCTTGTCACCTACACAACCCATCCACCAAGTTTTGTCACTAATCATCCAAAACCTATTGAAATATGTTATTTATCGTTTCTGGCCCTATCACTCAATGATGAAAAATCACATTTTCGTTTTTAAAACACTTGTATCTGGATCTGGATTTTCACCAAAATCTAATCATTTCGGCCTTGTCACATAACAAAGCTCTCCAGCTCTCCACCAACTTTAGTCCGAATCCGTCCACAACCTTTTGAGATATCGTCTTCACAAACAGACAGACAAACAGGTAGAGGTGAAAACATGGCCTTCAATCCACCTTCGGTGGAGGAGGGAACAAACAGTGCTGGCAAATGGGTCCTCCTGCCTAATGTCATGTCAAGCGATGGCACACACACATTGATGAATTGTCCTGCATGCAAAACACCAGGATATGATGGCTTATAGCCAGGTCCGGGGAACATAGGTAGCTTCGATTAACGAAGGTTTGTTATCACCCTGAAGAACCTTGTTCTGAGTATTAATGGAGTTTCTTGTCATGATTTAATATTTCACTTTAGGTATTCCTCTTGTAAATGAATGCACTACTAAGCAGGAAAAGCAATTTCAATCAATCCTCCGATATATTAACTGTAGGGAGACATATCCACACATGCAGTGCCGCCACATATTTGCTTTACATGATTGGATATTGTTAAATTTCAATTTACAACAAGAAAATGAGCAATCATAGATTGCAAGCCCATGCCAGGATGTATTTTCAGTGCTTTTAAAGGCTTTTGTGTTAAAACAAATATGGCGGCCGAACCACGTGACCGATGACGTCATTATTACTTTTTCTAAACGAATATATTCCTAGATTATGCTCAAGAAATTTCATCTTGAATTTTTCATCTTGAATTTTCATCTGGACTTTTATCATTTCATATATATTGTTGCGGTTTTCCGAAGCCCGTTCCCGTTACAAAGGGGAGATTAAGCCCCTTTTTCTCTCTGGGTCTTCCAAACCGCGAGACTAAGTCGCCACTTCCGGGCAGACATGGAAAAGGGTTTCGGGACAATTTCGCACGTACCTTGAGTACCCACGCCGCAGCAGAAGCGGGGATCGACTCTCGCACGAACCACGTGTAATTGCGTATGCCTGAGCGGATGGCGTACCATGTGACTCGTGCTGTTACTTTTGTATTGAACCAGATTAGAGCGATCTAATTCGTACCATGCTAAGCCAATGATGGAAGAGACAAAATGGTCGAATCAGAAGGAAGAACAGATTTATTTACACTATTTACAATGATTTGGTAGAAGAAAAGGGGACACGTGGCAGAACTTAAGCAATCTTAACTTAAATCCCAGACACGGGCCCGATCACTCACATGGGAAAATGGAGGAGAATGTTCGCGCGCCGAACGCGACTGCTTTGGTCGCTCCAGGAACAGCTCACCCGGCGTGGCCCTCTGGCGGTCACAGCACGTGTCCCGGCGAAGGCAGGCAGGTGAGCAAATCCTCGCGGCACGTAACAGGCAAAGGCAGGCAAGAGGGAATATCGCGCGTCTGTGGCCCGGCACGGGTCATCTTTCAAACGCGATTAATACTGCGCAGAGTGCTGGGAGCAGAGCAAGTTCGTGTACAACGGGGTTATGCGCATCTCCTTCTCAACTCAACCCCGAACTGACTCAGCGTGTCTCCTCTCGTAACTCAACTGCAACCCCCGAACTGCTCTCATCACTCACGTTGGGGGCTCTGGGCACAGGGTTATATCACCCCGCCCTAGCCCGACTCGAACGTTCCAAACCCCACCTTTTGCCGCAGTGGGAAGTCACTCCCCTCGAGCCCTGATTGGCGGCTCGCACTTACCGTTGGCTCCTCCTCTGCCTTCCTTCGGCCTTGGTCGACTTGTTCAGGCCTGCCTCGTGGTATTTCGGCGCCAAAAACCACCCAAAGCGCCATAAAGACACCTAATTCTCATTATCCTACTCAACACAAAACTAACACAGGAAAGGTCTACGCTTACATTTACTAAGAAATAACTAAGCTTAAACGAGGCTACGTGTTGTAGTGTAACTAACTAGGAGGGGAAATTAACCTTTATTATAAAACCACAAAACCGCAACACTACATCCCTCCCTCGTCAGACTCATCCCCGCGTCGAAACAACCAATGGAACGACCAGTTAGAGAATGACATGCAAAATTAACCTTACTCTTACATGTGACACATAGGTGTGGGTCCCCCTAACATTTACTCTGACCCGTGTGTGCGACAGTTTTAAAACAGTAGATATGTCCCTCCTATTGCGTTGAGCAGTTTCATATCAGATTCACGCCCACAAATAACCGAGTATTTCCGGAATTTCAAACTAAACACATAGCCGGTGAGCAGCATTTTTATATTTACAAGCACAGAACTTAATTTTATTTACAATTCTATGACCCAGGACTTGTTCTTTTTGGAAGAGAAGATTGGAGGGGAGAGAAAGCACAGCAAAAACACACTCATCAATCATCAAGCACAGCAAAAACACACATCAATCATGACACTTGCTGCTTGCTTCTTGCATCCTGCTTCTTGCTTCTTCTGTGTGCATATATCAAACCGGCTAGCCCCCGGACCGGCATACAGGCCATTTTTAATCTTCAGGGCTATCTAAACTTACACATCTTCCCATGCCTATCACACCATAATAAAATGCATAAAAATGCTTTTATTTCATTTTTTCTTTCTTTGCCAGGCAGGGCCACTCCCATGTGGTCCGACTGCATGACATTAACGCCACTCAAACAAGTGGTCCGAAGGTGCAAGATGGTTTTTCAGCAAAATGCTGCACAGCAGAGGTGCAAGGCCACAAGGCTTGTGGTCCATGATGAGTGACAAGGTGCAGCAAAGGTTCTGGCAGCAAAGTGCTGCACAGGTGCAACAAGGTTGCAGCAAAAGGATATGGCAGCAAAGTGCTGCGCCGTTTGGCTGCACAGATGTAGCAATGTGCAGAAGGGATGCTGCACAGGTCGATGGTGCTGTATAGCTCCACCTCCAAAATGGTCCTGGGGTGGGGGGAGAGACAAGGCACAACAAGCAAGCGGAAAAGACGCAATGGCACACAGAAACTCAAGGTAATGCGGTGCGAGGGGCGTGGAAGAGCGAGCAGAGCAGGCTCGTCCCTAGCCGTCCGTACCCCCCACCATCGGCTTACACTACCCTAGCCCCCCTTGTATTTGCAATCCGTCTCTACGTCTTGTCTCCCATATCCCCCTCTAATCCAAATTCGTCTCCCAATCCCTCCCAGGAAGGAAGGAATGGAACACCAACAATGTCACATTACGTCACGAGGCATCTTACAACTCAAATCAGTCCACAGAGCCTTGGTGTGGTGCTTCGTCCTCCTCGGTGACTGGCTGTGGATGTTGCGAAGGGATTTCTCATCTCCTAACTACTCTAGTAACATTAACTCATTTAAACTACCCGGGGTCGTACCCTGCCAATCGGCCTTTTTAAACTATGTGGTTCTAGGAACCCGAATTCCCAATGCCCACTCTGTGGTGCTCTTTGAATTTGGGTCTCACTCCCAACGAATTTTCACTCTGTGCCCTTGCACAATTTTGGGGCTGGGTCATGTGGCCCTACCAGCAGGTCTACCTACCTGCGCACCTCCGCCACTGAAGTCGCCACCCGAGCTTACCTGCTCCTGCGACTACCTAAACTGAGGAAGGCCCCTCCTGGCACTTTACCCCCTGATGCCCACCTTGGCATTGGGCAACCCGGGTCCTTCCCTTGGATCCTCGGGCCACACTCACACTACAAATAACCGGCTCCCAGAGCCTACCTGTGGCCTCACCTGGCTGACAAACTACCAGTGGCGGAGTGCCCCAATAACCATATGCACCAATTAAGCCACACGCCCCAGCCATGTCACTGACTCATGCACCCAACAAAACACTTCCTTCCACTACCCGCACCACAGGTGTCAATATCCATACAAATTTTGCCTATACCCTCTAACTGGCTTCACACTACCCACCCCGGGCGTCTATGAATGGGTTCCACCTCCCCCCATTCACTCCTTCGCACCATGCATTCCACACCTTTTATTCCACACCCAGCATTCCACACCACTTATTCGCACACCATTTATCTCACACACCTTTTGTCTTGCACACCTTTTGTGCTCACACACCTCTTTCCTCACACGCCTCAAACACGATTCCTTTTATTTTCCACACACACACACAGCATCATCTAGCTGACTACTTCCCCTAAAACTCGTGCTTCCCCGTCTTCCCTTTAAACTGTGCACACCCTGTTCTTTAACATCCATCTAAGCTACCTATGTCCCCTCTCTAGTACAAGCGTCACTACTTAAATCTTGTCCCTACAGTCTGCTGGATCCCTAACATTATCCTAGCCCTCCCTCGGCTAGCTTCGGTGCCACATGGAGGTAACCATTGCTGGCACCCCCATGTGCCTATCACTGCCATCCCCCTAAACTAATGCTCATGTGCCCTGTATGTGAGGAATCGTGACACCACCATTCCCCCACGTGGGGTACACTACTCTCACAGTCCGCTGCACTACGAGCCTCTTCGTGTGGATGTTCGTTGTCACCGCTCGGCCTCGAGGGGCCGAGCGGTCCATTCGGGTGGTTGGTTGCCTGTATGGGGTGTCCGTCTGGCATTTATGTTCCAAGGGAGGAGGCATGGATGGGCCGAGGTGCAGGGCTCCATCCTGGCATGGGGCCTCGCGGTCCCATGCACGATGACCCAACCGGCCAAGGTCGGAGTCCCGCACCCGACAAGGTGCGCGGCTCCGAAATCTCCTACCTCCCCGTGAACCTCGCCGATTGCCTTTGCCGCCACGGCACCAACCATACAGTGCGGGGGCCGGCACGAATCGTGCACGCTGGTCCTTGTGAAACCGACGCGGCACCGATCCCCGCCGGTCCCTGCAGCACACCACTCACTGAGTGCTCGCGTCTGCTATCCGTCCAGCTAAACGCTACCCTGGTCGGTGTCGATGCTTGAGCTGCGTCCTCACTACTCGCGACCCACTCCGCACTCGCACACCCAGGGGTCCCTGCGCCTCCCATACACTCCGTTACTGCACACTCTCCTTCCACATTCTCTGGTGTGCATTCTCCCTCGCACTCTGTACTCGTACCTGCACAACTATGCGCACTCACGCCTTTCACACACTTCAGTACACACTCTTTCTTTACACACTCAGGTGTGCACTTTTCCTCCACACACTCCTTTACCACACAACCAGGTGCATACTCTTTCGTTACACACTCTGTAACACCCTCGGGTGTGCATTCCTTTTCGCACACTCAATCATCGCACACTTTTTCCCCACTCTCGGGTGTGCACTCCTCCTTCGCACACTCTCTCTCGTACTTCGTAACACACTCTCTCGTACACCGCACAATGGACCTTCCGTGAATGCCCGGGTCTCGCCCCCGTCCCAAGCGCGCCAAAAACCCGTTCGCGCCAAACACATTCGCGCCATTTTTTCCACTCACCTCGGGGTCCTCCTTCCCCGGCTGCACCTGCAAACTTTCCATTGGGTTAGCAAGCCTGGCATCACGGTGCAAATACAGACTTTGTGCGCATTCCATTTCTTTCTCCCGTGATTTAGTTTCTGGTTCTTGTGTCTCTCCTACCCCAATTGTTTCTTTTTCCTCGATGACCGCCGGCACCCATGAGATTTATTTGTCCAATTCGGCGACCGTTGGCTCTTCTACACCCCACGTCGCGATTTCCATATCCCCGGTCAACTTGGCTGTGCCTCGCTCAAGCTTGCTCCCCACGTGTTCCTCACCCTGCTTCACCCCGTCACGTACCACTGCTACTTTCCCACTCAACCTGCGCCCAATGTCCTCCCCCGCCTTTTTCATGTCCCTCTGACTCTACCGGGTGGTTTTTTTCCCCCATTTCTTTCAATTGATCACCCATTTTGTTTTCCTGCCCTTCCATGTTGCACCTTGCTTCGTCCCTCATTTCCTTCATTTCCCGTCTTGATTTGTCCCCCTCCATTTTCATGTCTTCAGCCGACTTGACCATAAAGGCCCTCATTTGTGCCATAAAGAGACTCCAGTCCGCTGGCACTGCGGGCTCAGCTTCCGCCGCCACGTGTGAGGCGCTGCCATTTTCTTCACCAGCTACCGCCCCCTCTTTGGCTTCCTCCACTACCAACTGTCCCTCTCGGTCCTGGGTCATCCATTCCTCCTCTTAATCTACCCACACTGGCATTTGACCTCCTTGGCCAGCCATGGTACGAATACAATTTGGATTTTTAAAACTAAATTTCGTTTGCTCGTAATTTCGAGCCAACTCGTCCAAAAAAAATTTTAGGGTTCAAATCCCACTCCACTGACACCAAATTGTTACAGCCAATATGTACAATTTGGTGTCCAAATGTTTTTTTTGGGGTTCAAATTCCACTTCTGACACCAAATTGTTGCGGTTTTCCGAAGCCCGTTCCCGTTACAAAGGGGAGATTAAGCCCCCTTTTCCCTCTGGGTCTTCAAAACCGCGAGACTGAGTCGCCACTTCCGGGCAGACATGGAAAAGGGTTTCGGGACAATTTCGCACGTACCTTGAGTACCCACGCCGCAGCAGAAGCAGGGATCGAGTCTTGCACGAACCACGCGTAATTGCGTACGCCCGAACGGGTGGGGCACCACGTGACTCATGCTGTTACTTTTCTATTGAACCCGATTAGAGCGATCTAATTCGTACCATGCTAAGCCAATGATGGAAGAGACAAAACGGTCGAATCAGAAGGAAGAACAGATTTATTTACACTATTTACAATGATTTGGTAGAAGAAAAGGGTACACAGGGCAGAACTTAAGCAATCTTAACTTAAATCCCAGACACGGGCCCGATCACTCACATGGGGAAATGGAAGAAGAATGTTCGCGCGCCGAACGCGCCCGCTTCGGTCGCTCCAGGAACAGCTCACCCGGCGTAGCCCTCTGGCGGTTACAGCACGTGTCCCGACGAAGGTAGGCAGGCGGGCAAATCCTCGCGGTGCGTAACAGGCAAAGGCAGGCAAGAGGGAATATCGCGCGTCTGTGGCCCGGCGCGGGTCGTCTTTACAGCGCGATTAATACTGTGCAGAGCGCAGGGAGCAGGGCAAGTTTGTGTACAACGGGGTTATGCGCATCTCCTTCTCAACTCAACTCCAAACTGACTCAGCGTGTCTCCTTTCCTAACTCAACTGCAACCCCCAAACTGCTCTCATCACTCACGTGGGGGGCTCTGGGCACAGGGTTATATCGCCCCGCCCTAGCCCGACTCAAATGTTCCAAACCCCGCCTTTTGCCTCAGTGGTAAGTCACTCCCCTCAAGCTCTGATTGGCTGCTCGCACTTACCGTTGGCTCCTCATCCGCCTTCCTTTGGCCTTGGTCGACTTGTTGAGGCCTGCCTCGTGGTATTTCGGCGCTAAAAACCATCCAAAGCGCCATAAGGACACCTAATTCTCATTATACTACTCAACGCAAAACTAACACAGGAAAGGTCTACGCTTACATTTACTAAGAAATAACTGACTTAAACGAGGCTACATGTTGTCGTGTAACTAACTAGGAGGGGAAATTAACCTTCATTATAAAACCACAAACCCGCAACAATATATTGTATGAAGTTTTGTACTTGTCGAATTATGACGTCATAATGGAGGCACCTATGACATCATCATTAGCGTATTTTATTCCCCATGGAGAGTTCTTTGCAATGAGCCTTGTCTCAATTTTTTCTATTCAGCGCTTTCCGAGATATAGAGGTGCAAAGTTTTTCGATTTTTCCAAGATGGCGGCCGAACCACGTGACCTATGACGTAATAATTATCATGAAAAAAAGTATACAGGTGGAGTTGCACCTATCGTGAAAATTTCCTGTCAATCGGACCAACGGATGCAGAGAAAATCATATTTATTCTGTGTGGACAAACAGACAAACAAACAAACAAACACAAACAAATGGACTCAAATGCCATACCCTCTCCTCTGGCGAGGGTAATAATCACATATTGTGTATGTATGTATATGTATATATGTATATATATATATATGTGTGTGTATATATATATACAGTCACGTGAAAAAGTAAGTACACCCCAAGTAAAGTTTTGACTTTTTCAACATATTTCAACATACAGCTATTTGATCTTCATTTCAACAATATTGATAGATATAGGTGATATAATATAACAAACATTTACATTTTGTAGTCCATTGTATAATATAAAATAAACATCAATGCAAATTTCGCATGTGGAAAAAGTAAGTACACCCTTGGCTCTAATAGGTGGCATTGCCCCCTTTGGCAGAAACAACCTCAAGTAGGCGTTTCTTATAACTGTCTACCAGTCTCTGACATCGACTGGGAGAAATTTTTGCCCACTCGTCCATGCAGAATTCTTTCAGCTGTGCGATGTTTGAGGGGTTTCTTGCATGCACAGCTCGTTTCAAATCCCCCCACAACATATCGATGGGATTTAGATCCGGGCTTTGACTTGGCCATTCCAGAACCCTCCATTTCTTTCTTTTCAGCCATTCCTTGGTGGATTTACTGGTATGTTGAGAGTCATTGTCATGTTGCAAGGTCCACATTCGGTTGAGCTTCAACTTTCTGACAGATGGCCTCACATTATCCTCAAGCACCCTCTGGTACAATGAAGAATTCATAGTGGATTCTATGATGGTGAGCTGCCCAGGCCCTGATGCAGCAAAGCTTCCCCAAACCATAATATTTCCACCATCATGCTTTACAGTTGGTATCAGGTTCTTGTGGTCAAATGTTGTCTTTGGTTTTCGCCAAACATGTCTTCTGGTACTGTGGCCAAATAGCTCTACCTTTGACTCATCTGTCCAGAGCACATTGTTCCAGAAGTGCTGGTCTTTGCCTTGGTGTTCATTGGCCAACTTTAGTCTTGCCCTGATGTTCTTTCAGGACAGCAAAGGTTTCCTCCTGGCACACCTCCCATGTAGATCAAATTTGTGCAGCCTCTTTCTAATGGTAGACTCGTGCACTTTGACATCAACAGTGGCAAGAGCTACCTGCAGGTCCCGTGATGACATTTTGGGGGTTCTTAGAGACTTCTTTCAGCAACTTTCGGTCTACTCTCGGGCTGAACTTGCTGGGGCGGCCTGGCCTGAACAGGTGGCAGTTGTTTGGAATCTTCTCCACTTGTAGATGATCTTCCGGACAGTCGAATGGTTGATTTCAAATTGTTTGGAGATCTTTTTAAATCCCTTCCCAGACTCATAGGCATCTATAACCTTCTTTCTGAAGGCCTCAGATAGCTCTTTTGATCTAGGCATGGTGACGCCGCACACTTCAGCAACAAAGAGCAAACCAAACTAAATATCTGAGGTTTAAATAAGCCAGTTTCCTCCAAGATCCTCTCTCACGATGTTCTAATCATTTGCACCTGAGCTGGGGCACCTTATTCTAATTTTCGGTATTTGAAGTAGTGATAAATGTAGGGGTGTACTTACTTTTTCCACATGCAAAATTTGCATTTATGTTTATTTAAATTATACAATGGACGACAAAATGTAAATGTTTCATGATATTTGTTATATTATATCACCTTTATCGCTCAATGTTGTTGAAATGAAGATCAATTAGCTGTATGTTGAAATAAGTTGAAAAAGTCAAAACTTTGCATGGTGTGTACTTACTTTTTCACGTGACTGTATGTATGTATGTATGTATGTATATATATATATATATATATACATATATATATATATATATATACATATATATATATATATATATACATATATATATATATATATATATATATATATATATATATATGTGTATATATGTATATATATATTGTGTATATATTGTTACGGTCCACGGATTAGATGTTATTTTGACCGAGCAGTGGTGTAACCACGGCCGAACAGTTATTCCCCGACTAAAACCCGATTCAACCCAAACGTTGGCTGTATCGCGCCGCAGCTACTCAATCGGGAAAACTCTAAAGCGACCGAATGCAAAGAGGAAGAAGACGTACAGAAGAGTAACTGGGTTTATTATTATTTACACACAAAAGCAAAAAGAAAGCAGTCACGTTTATTTACAGGGGACATGAGACGCAGGTGACACAGTGAAAATACTAGCTTATCTAACAGGCTTACTTACTACCCAGGACAGAACAAACAAAGACACTGACTCACGCGGGGAATTGCAGAGTGGATTGCTGGAAGGAGGTGTGTGGCTGGAGGGGGAGGACGGCACAGAGCTGGCTGGAGCTTGATCCCGCACGGGACGTCGGGCTGGACCTCGACGGCCGCTGATGCCACCGAGCCTGTCATGTGCGCGGAGTCACGGGACGGAGCTGCTTGTCTCAGTTAAAGCGCATCTGCTCTGGCGACCCAGCTCTTTCTTTGGACTCAATAACAGCGCAACTCTCTGACGACCCAGCTCTTTCTTTGGACTCAGTAAAAGCGCAACTCTCTGACGACCCAGCTCTTGTCTCCTCCCTCCTTGTCTCAACTGCTGGACTTATCTCTCGTCTCCTCCCTTGGACTCAACTCCTTGGGGAACGCCCCGCCGGCGGGTTATATAGGCCCCGCCCCTCAACCTTTGCGAACCTCCCCGATCGCTCTTCCTCCGCCCTCTCTAGCCAAACCCCTTGTGCTCAGTTGGTTGTTCGGGGCTGGCTCACTCCTCCCCTTTATGACGAGGTGGAGACACGCCTTTTTCCCCAACCCTGCCTCGTGGCCAATGGTGGTTGAAGAAAACCGCCCAAAATGCAGTTGGCCATCGAAATGAAATGAAAGGGGACCTATTCTTATTTCACTCGGTGCAATGGAGTATTTCAATTAATGGGAGACACAGCCTTACCCTAAGACACATAATAAGATATAAGCTACTGAACAAGGGTTTTATCGGGTCCTGCAATGTGGTGTTTATGGAATAACTACCGAGACGCC
>NC_136263.1:153979923-154004923 GCF_964187855.1 Myxine glutinosa | reverse complement strand
GCAGCCGCAGCCACCGCAGCAACGATAGCAGCTTGGGGCCTTGACGGCAGTTCCGGAGCAGGGCCGCGAAGGAACGGCGGCTGTTAAACGCGCCGATCGTGCTGCAGTACCATTGGACCTTCCTCTCCCTCCAGCCATCCACCTCCTGCCTTTCCATCCTTTTGTGTACGTGAGTTTGTTCTGTGTGTCTTGTCCATGGGTATTTAATTAAGCTTGTATAAGGTAATAATTGCACTGTGTCTCTAATTCTTCTGTATATTATTTTCTTATCTTTCCTTCTTCCTTGGTTACTTTGAGCGTGTATATAGTAGGAATAAATTTAGTAGTATTTCCAACCTTTTTTTCGTCTTCTTCTTCTTCTTCACATCCGTGTCGCTTTTGTCTTTTCCATATTGAATATCTGTGGCGCGATCCGGCCAACGTTCGGGAATCTGGTTAGTCGGGGTAACTGTTAGGGCCGCGGGGCCTCCGCTCAGCAAAACCAACATCTTATCCGCGGTCCGTAACAATTGTTGTCAGGAGTGTCGGATTCGGACCTGGGACTAAATTTATTTAGCCCAAATTTTGGAACACCAATTGTACTATTGGCAGTAACAATTGGTGTCGGGAGCGGGGTCGGACCCGAAGCGTGCTCAACGCGCTCAAAATTACGAGCTGCTGGAAATTGTTTTGTTTAAAAAAAAAAAAAAACCGAATTTTGAAATCGCACCATGGCTAGTCAAGGCAATCAGATGCCGGTGGGGGAACTAGAGGAGGGGTTAGGAGTAACCCAGGATCAGAGGGACGAAATAGAGGAGAGCAATGAGGAGGTGGTTGAGGAGGTATCAGGCGCACAAAATGGCGTCCTCGCACACATGGTTGTTGCGGCACCAAATTTAGCCGCGCCCGTGGTCGCGGCAGCCGAGCCCGAGAGGCAAATGAATTTGGACCTGTTTATGAAACAGATGATGGCCTTTATGGTAAAAACAGACGATAATTTCAAAGGGATGGAAAACAGAATGACGGGGGCAATGAGGGACGAGGTGAGGGGTACCAATGCCAAAATTGGGAAGTTAGACAATAAATTTGAGAGGCTAGGAAGCAAAATGGAGCGAATCGGCAAAATTGGGGACAGAATGGGTGACCGCATGCAAAAATGTTGGGAGACCATGGATCGCATGGTGGGCGAGAGGGTCCCAAGGGTGCACGACGAGGTAACGCGGGTCGAGAAGCGCTGGTTGAGCGGGGCGGAGAAAAGCGCGGGTACAATGATGGGGAAAGAGATCGCGACCCGGGGTTTGGAGCAGCCGGCGACCGCTGAGGTAGAAGAGGGTGTTTTATTAAAGCCAGTGGTCGTCGAGGGGAATAAAGAAAAAGCAGTAGTGAGTATAATTAAAATTGAAGAGACGACGGAGGTAGCCCAGGAATCGGAGGGAGGAATGGAAACTGTACAAAGTCCGTGCTCACATCACGATGCTGTGCTCATTAATCCTTATAAAGATTTGCAGGTGTTGGTGCAGGGAGGAAGAAGAACCCCGAAGGTGAGACGGGCTGTATGTGGTGCTGGGAGATTTTGTAGAAGGATGTTTGGCGACAAAAGAATTGTCGCGCGATTGGGGTCAATATGGCACCCGGGCGTTGGTGAAGGGTCCCGTGTGAGTGGAAATGGAACGCGTGTGAAAAAAAAGTGCGCGCCGAGGAGTGAGTGTGCTGTCGAGAGTGAGTTGGTCGTAGCGCGTGTGCGAGGGAGCACATGGAAGCGCGTAGTGGGGAGTGTCACAGAGGATGTAACGAGAGAGTGTACACCTGTGGTGAGTGTTACGGAGGGAGTAACGAGAGAGTGTGCGCAGGAGGATGCGTGAGAAAGGTGTGTAACGGACAGGTGCATGGGGAAAGAGTGCGCTGTCAAGAGTAAGGGAGAATGCACGCCTGTGGTGAGTGTTAGAGGATGTAACGGGAGAGTGTGCGCAAGAGGATGCGTGAGGAAGGTGTGTAACAGAGGAGTGCATGAGGAAAGAGTGCGCTGTCAAGAGTGGTGGTGAGAGTAGTAAGAGTGACATGGAGCGTGAGTTGGTTGTGGCAGGTGAGAGAGGATGTTACCCTGGAATGGAAGGATGCACAACTGGAATGGTAGAGCGTGTGTGGGAATGCACACTGGAATTAGTAGTGAGGCACGTGGTTGGGTGTGCAAGTGAGAGCACACCTGTGGTTGTCACCGAGGAGGTGACCGAGAAGGGGGCGCGAAGAGGTGTGTTGGTGAGGTGTGCAAACGACGAGTGTGTGCAAAGGTGTGCGGTGGTCAGGTGTGTGACCAAGTCTGTGAGCGAAAGAACGAGTGCAATGACGAAGTATGCGGGGTGTACGGGCGGCGTTGGAGAACCGAGCTCGGTGAGGGTGAAAGGCGTAGCGTATGCATGTGAGCATGCAGGTGAAGCATCGATGGTAACCGGGTTAGCGGTTAGAGCGACTTATAGCCGAATCGGGCCCTGGGTGCACGCCGGGCAGCTTCGCGTGCCGCGAGGACCAGCGGGGATCCGAACCACGGCGGTTTCGAAAGAATCGCCGTACGCGATCCACGCCGGGCCGCGCTTTGAACGGCCGCGTCCGTGCTCCACTAGGCGGAGCGGGCAGCCCGATAGGAAGGGTCGTCATGGCGACCCCTTTTTGTTGAGGCGTTCCGGCAGGTCGAGATCGGGCCATTGGACGGCTCTGTGCCTAGATGGTGCGTGGGATCTTGGCCCGGGTAAGCCCCCGTCCCTGCACCGAATGCGGGACGTATCCAGCCGCCGGCACCAAGCAACCCGCATTCATTGCTCGGCCGTGCGAAGCCGGGCTGTAGAGGTGAATTGGCGCACCGAGAGACTCTAGTGAGTAGATGTAATGATGAGGATAGTGTTTTGGACCCGAAATTAAAAAGCGAAATTTAATGATTGGCAGAGTGAGGATTGGCAGACGATTGGTCGTGATTGGCAAAAATTTTGATTGGTTGGAATTTGGAGAGCAAAATTGGTAGTAGAAGATACCCGATGTGGTGGGATGGCAACTCTGCCATCCCTCACAGCGGGGGCAAAGGACCACTAGGTTATGGGGTTTATGGCAGTGAAAACTAGCCCGGGAGGGTTAGGATATAATGTGTAGGGATCTAGAGAAGATGACCTTAGGTAACGTTAAGGTTAGGAAGTGACTGATACCTGTAGTGGGGACGCAGGTAGGTTAGAGTGGATGATGGTACGTGGTATGTGCTTAGTTTAAAGGGAAGACGGGGAGCACGAAGTTAGCAGGGCACCAGGTAGATTAGATGATGCCATGTGAATGGAGGAACAGGTGTGATTGCACAGGTGTGCAACTGAACAGGTGGATGGAGCAGTGTTTGAGTGAGTGATAGTGATGAGTATTGTGCTGACCAAATGGTCCAGGAAGGAAGGAGGGTGCAGGTGGCACCAGGTGTGATTGCACAGGTGTGCAACAACAGGTGTATGGAGAATGGTTGTGTGGAATACATGGAGTGTGGAATATATGGAGTATTGGAATGGATGGTCGTGGAGTGAGTATGGTGGAAACTATGGAGTGGAGTGGATGGTGCGAAGGTGTGAATGGGGGAAGGATGGACCCCCATCACGAATACCCGGGGCGGGTAGTATAAGTGTTAGGTAGAGGGTACAGGTAAATTGTGGTTGGATATTGGCATCTGTGGTGCGAGGTGAAAGAATGGTATTTGGATGGGTGCATTAGTGTTGTGGAAATGGCTGGGCGTGTAGCCTGTTAGTGTGTGTAGTTGGTTTGGGCACTCCACCACTGTGAGGATGTCGGCCAGGTGAGGCCGCAGGTGGGCTCTGGGAGCCGGTAGAGTTGTTGTGGATGGGGCCCGAGGATCCGGAGGACGGACTCGGGTAGCCCAGTGCCAGAGGGCACCGAGGGGTGACAGAGCCAGGAGGGGCTTTCCCCAGTTAGATAGGTTAGGTAAGGAGCAGGTAAGCTCGGGTGGCAACTACTGTGGTGGAGGTGTGCAGGTGGGTAGACCTGCTGGGAGAGCTGCACGACCCAGCCTGGAAATTGTGCAAGGGCACCGGGAGATGAATCGGGGGAGTGAGACCCCAAATTGAGAAGCACCACAGTTTGGTCAATGGGAATTGGTTTTTAGAACCCATAGTGTAAGTTGGCCAATGGATTGGCAGGGAAAGACCCCGGGTAGTGTAAAGTGTGTTAAAGTCATTTAGAGGATAGTTAGGTTTGAAGTCTCCTCACACCATCTGCATCCACTCACCTGGGATGACGTACCTCCACACCATGCCAGGTTGTTTTTATTATTTTTATTGTGCAGATGTTTGGAATGTGAGACGCATCATGACGTGGGTGTGACATTGTGCTTGTTGTTCCATCTCTCCCTCCTTATGAGGATTGATGATGAATTGGTGATGGCAAATTTTGGTTAGAGGGATTGTGGGAACGAATTTGGTATCGGGGAAATATGGGGAAGACGTGACAGTAGTGACAAATTTGTAAATGTGTAGATTTTGTAAATATGGGGTAAGGGCAAGGGTAGAGTAGGTGACGGGGGGGGGGGGTGACGTATGGTAGGGACGAGCTTTTCTCACTTCGCTCTCCATACGCACTTCGCCTTGCATTGCCTTGATTGATGTGTACCCTTGTGACCTTACCCCCCGCTCATCTGTCTTTCCCCCCTTTGTCTCCCACATGAGGACCTGTGGGCCACTGGGCGCCGAGGGGAGCGGGCGTGAGTCCGCCATTGTGCGCCCGGAACTCCCAGAACCAGCTGTCTGCATCGATGCACCACATTATGGACCACACATTTGTAGCTGAGCACCACTTATGGACCCCATGGGTTGGGGCATGGTCCCTCTGCTGGAACCGGCCATGAAGGCCCGAAATCTTGCTGGCGGACCTTGGCCACAGGGTACCGATGCCCCACAGGTGAACCACACTAGTCGGCCCTGTGGGCCATAAATAAATAAAATGGACACGTTGGGTGCATTTCATTTTAGGTTCAAATAGGCCGCCAGTAATAAAATGAAAGAAAATGACAACATCTGGAAGAGAGTAATAGCCAGCAGAGGGAGCCGAAGAGCAAGAGACCACCTGCAGGGTTAGGGGTTGTTGGTTTATATTTATTCATGAACATCGTGTTCTGCTCCTCGTGTGTGGCCTTGTAGTTGTACCCCGTCGGTGTTTTGTTAACTTAAGCGTGTTTTGCTTGGCTCTTGGTTTTTTCCCTTCTACCCCGAACATAATACTCTGTCTAACGTTCTAAATCCCGACGCCCCCACCCCCCCAAAAAAATCAAAAAAACAAAAACATTTATTTTCCTTTCTCCACGTGTACTGTTGTCTCATCCTGTATTTTCTGTCCAGGTGTGCTGTTTGCCCCGCCCCCATTATCTCCTTACCATCCACCGTTTGCCCTGTTCACGTGACTCGTGGTGGTCCCTCTCGGCTCTCCCCCCGTTGGTATTTTTGTGCATATAAGATTGTTCACAGTTCTGTTTAAATATTATTTAAATATGTTTAACCTTTCCCCTTCTGTGTTTTATTCAGTGGTATATTACAACACGCTGTTTTTCTTCCTATTTAAAAGGCTTTTCTCAATTTCCTCTCCAACTCATTCCACTTCAAAAAAAAGAAATTCAATATCTTATACGTCTCCCTCACTACATGGTCTAAATTCACATTCATTCCATCCCTCCTCCATCGTTCTGAATCGGATTGCTAACTTGAAAATCATAACAAACCCAATTTGTTATCAATGTTCGTCTTTCATTAATCATCCACTTTCTAAACTCCCCTCTTGCCCCTCCCATCCAAATCCCCCCCCTTGCACCTACACTCCTAAACTCCCCCCTTGCCCCTCCACTCTTAAACTCCCCCCTTGCCCCTCCACTCCTGAACTCCCCCCTTGCCCTTCCCCTCCTAAACTCCCCCCTTGCCCCTCCCCTCCTAATCCCCCCCTTGCCCCTCCACTCCTGATCTCCCCCCTTGCCCTTCCCCTCCTAAACTCCCCCCTTGCCCCTCCCCTCCAAATCCCCCCCCTTGCCCCTACACTCCTAAACTCCCCCCTTGCCCCTCCACTTCTAAACTTCCCCCTTCCCTCCAAAACTCCCCCCTTGCCCCTCCCCTCCTAAACTCCCCCCTCACTCCTCCCCTTCAAAACTCCCCCCCAATCCCTCCCATTCAATTCTCCCCCCATACCATTCCTCTCCAATTCTCCCTCCTCCCCCCTCCTCCTCCAAGCTGCCTCCTCCCCACTTCATCTCCCTTCTATCTCATACCTCCACCCCCCCCAAACCTTCTACTTTCCTCTGCCCCCCCTCAAACAACCCCTCACTGTGCCTCATCCCTTCACCATCAAACCTTTCATCCTCCTCATCCTTCCCTTTCTTGGAACTCTTCTGCAACATCTGACACACTATCAACTGCTCTCCCTACCTCCCCCTCTCATCCTTCATCTTACCCTACTCCACCCCTCCCCTGGCCTGTACCCGATGCTCCCCCTCTCTCTTCATTAGCGGTATGGACCTCAAACATCCGGGGCCTTCGCTCAAACCTGACTGATCTCTCCATACAGGTTGCTTTTGACAATCCAGACTTGATCTGCTTAACAGAGACTTTCCTCCTTCAAGATGTCTCTGATTCCTTAATATCTCTTCCTGATTACTCCCTCCTCCGGTATGATAGACCTGAGCCTCGGCCTGGTGGTGGGGTGGCTATCTTTGTCAAAAACTCTCTTCCTCACTCTCCTTGCACTGCCCTCTTTCCTCCTCACCCGCAGGAGTACCTCTGGTTACGGCTTCCTCTCCGCTCCCACCTTTTGTTCATATGTGTTCTGTACCGTCCCCCAAACAGTGATGACTCCATCTACATTTCACTGTCTGACAATATGGACCAACTTCTATCCACTCATCCCAACTCTCTCTTCCTCATATGTGGTGACTTCAACTGTCATCATGCCACCTGGTTGGGTGTGGGTTCCTCTCTCACCAGTCATGGCACCTCAGCAAAGGACTTCTGTGACTCACTGGGATTGACACAATCTGTCAATTTCCCGACCCGGATCTCAGCAAATGGAGTATCTTCTCTTCTAGACTTGGTTATGACAAACTTCCCTGCTAATGTCTGCTGCTCTTCTTCTGCTCCAATCGGTTCTTCTGATCATGTGCTTGTCAAAGTGGACATCTCTCTGGCCATTCTCAGAGAGCCTCCTCAGCGTCGACGAGTCTGGCATTTCACTCAGGCCGACTGGGACGGTCTTCAAGCAGCCATCAATCGTCTGGATTGGTCTCCCATCTCAACTGCCTCTGACATCAATTCTTCCTGGGAATTCTTCCAAAGCAAACTGATCTCTCTCATGCACAGATTTATCCCATCTCGCCTTCAGTTGTCTTACCCTTCCTCCCGTCCATGGTACACTGAATCTTGTGGTGAGGCAGTTGCCCTGAAACAACTTGCCTTTGCCTCTTGGAAGGCTAATCCAACTGAAGGCAATCTCAGTTCCTTCCACCAAGCTCGGAACAAGTGTGTGTCTACCCTCAGGAGTGCCAGGAAGCACTATCTCTCCTCACTCAAGAATGAACTCTCAAACCTGTCTCCTTCCTCCAAATCCTGGTGGCGTCTGGTCAAATCCGTTTCTGGTGTTTGTTCCCCCTCCATCCCCTCCCTTACCTCAAATGGCCACACAGTTGACATCGCACGTGACAAAGCCGAATGCCTCAACTCTGTGTTTGCCTCAAAATCCTTAGTCCCAAACCCATCTCTCTCTGTTCCCACCTTTCCCAGTCGAACCAAACTGCTCCTGGACTCTGTGACCTTCTCTCCTGACAAGGTGGAGGAGTTTTTGTCAAACCTCGACTCTGGTTCTGCAACTGGACCAGATGGCATCAGCCCACAGGTCCTAAAATCCTGCTCTGCCGCTCTATCTCACCCTCTCTCTGTTCTTTTCACCCTATCTTTTGCTCAAGGTCATCTGCCAGCATCCTTAAAAATCAGCTAACATTACCGCTTTACACAAAAAAGGTGCAAAAACAGATCCTTGCAACTACAGACCAATCAGCCTGCTCCCAATTATCAGCAAAGTCATGGAATCCATCATTGCTTCGGATATGAAATCTTTCCTCTTCTCCAATGGCTTGATCTCTGATCATAAATTTGGTTTCAGACCAGGTCACTCTACTCTGGACATGCTGCTTCTGCTGTCTCAACAATGGATGGAGGTCCTCAATGCCAAACAGGAAATCAGAGCTGTCTCCCTTGACATATCACGGGCCTTTGATATGGTCTGGCACCCAGCTCTGCTCACCAAGCTCTCCTAATATGGTATCCATGGAAATCTCCATGCATGGCTTGCGGACTTCCTCTCTGGTCGTAGTCAACGTGTGGCCCTGAATGGATTTCTCTCATCTCCCCTTCCTGTTCAGGCTGGAGTTCCCCAAGGAAGTGTGCTGGGCCCTGTGCTTTTTCTGGTCTTTATCAATGATCTCTCCGACTCTCTGGAAAATCCTCTCTATCTCTTTGCTGATGACTCCACTCTCTGCCGCTCCATTCCTCTTCCCTCAGATCGGCAGTCTGCAGCCTCCTCACTCTCTGAAGACCTGGACAAAATCACAGACTGGTCAAACAAGTGGAACATGTCTTTCAATCCTGACAAATCTCACTCTCTTACTATGACTCTCCGAAAAGATCGACTGGACAACCCTCCCATCGACTTTCTCAACAATCCTCTCCAAGAAGTTCTGTCGCTCAAGCTTTTGGGTCTCACTATCTGCCATGATCTTTCTTGGGAAAACCACATTTCCAAGCTGGCCTCCAAAGCCAGTCGCCGACTGGGCATCCTCCGTCGTGCGAAGTCCTTCCTCGGCACACCTGAGCTCCTCACCACATACAAGGCTTTCATCCGCAGCTCAATGGAATACTGTTCTCCCCTATGGGCTGGTGCTCCTGCCTCACACCTGGCTCGGCTTCACGCTGTTGAATCCAAAGCTTTCAAAATCATTGGAATCTCCCGCGATGAAGCTATCTCTGAGGGCCTTTCACTCACTCACCGCAGGCAGGTAGGTGGTCTTTCTGTCTTCTACTGACTCCTTTCCGGCCTTGCTCCCCCAGCTCTCTCTGTGCTCTGTCCCCCAAATATTCCTACAGGTCGCACAAGATCTGCCAGCAACCCTCTGATGGTTAAACTGCCGAAATCTCGTCTTTCTGCTCACCTTCACTCTTTCATTCCTCTTTTCTCCTGCCTCTGGAACAAACTCCCACACTCCCTTCAATCCCTCTCTTCCCTCCAGGTCTTTAAAACAGCTGTTCACCACCATCTCTTATCTTCCCCCATCCAAAACTTTGATCTTTTCTACCCCCACGAATTCACCCCAGATCCACCTTGTTTGAAATTCCAACTTCTTTCCTGGAAATCCTGGCAGTGTCCATATGTTTATACCTCTCCCACCCCCCCCCCCCTTCTCATGCCTCCCCCCCAAAGCCCTCTCCCTCCCACAGATCTCTCGATGTCTCCATGTCTCTCGGTCCCTGCTCTCAAATGTTGTGTTTGTGTCCTTCCCCCTCTCTCCCCATCTTGTCTACCGCTCCCGATGTTATTTGTTTTATGTGTCTGTTTGTCTTTCTGTGTGATTAATGTTCGCTCTTTCATGAGCCTCAATCTTGTATACAAAAAAAAACAAAAAAAAACAAAAAAAAAACAGTGATGACTGTGCACCGATTGGTGCTGGAGGGTGTGTTGGTGCGTTTTTGGGTGCTTTCATGGTGCATTGATGCAGAGCAGACTGTCTCTCCCCCCCCAAAAGAACAATCACAGGTCCTGGGTTAGTTTTGTAAATAAAAGCAGAGCCATTGTAAATAATGCTCCCCACCGTCAGTGTATAGTTTGAAGACCATTCCGCAATTCGGTTAACTGTGGGCGTGAGTCTGTTAGGTAGGGTGCAATGGAGCAGCGGGACATATTTATTTATGTTTTAAAACTGTCGCACTCAGGGTCAGGTTAAAAGTAGAGGGAACTACACCTACGTGTCACACTAAGTTAAAGTTATAGGCCCGGGACGTGCCTAAGAGGAGGAGGGTGCAGTGTTGCGGATATGAGGATTATGTTTTTTTATTGTGTTGTATTGTATAGTAAATTGTTGGGCAATATTGCTTTATTCTGGACCCTCCTGCCTCCAGTGTTGTATAAAGGTCAAAGGGCGTTCCCGTAGTTAATTCCATAAAGCATACACGTTAGCCAATCATAGATTTCCCCCTGGTTGATAGTTATATCTTTATTTTGTGTATTAGGGTAAGGCCTTGTCTTCCATTAAGATGACACTCCATTGCACCAAGTGAAATAGAGTAGATTCCTTTCACTTTCCCCTTTCATCATTGCCAAGCCTCGATTGCCAATTACATCCCCTTCAAAACCACCATTGAACATGTGCTCAGGTCGGGGAAGACAGGCGTGCCCGCCCGTCGTCATCAAGGGCGGAGCCAGAGGGTCGCTCGACCAACCAGGGCCGAGGTGAGCACACCGAGGGGCGTGTCCTAAAGGCCGGCGGCTTGATCGCCGGAGGCGCTATAAAAGCGCGTGCGCAAGGTACTGCAAAAGATCATCCAGGGAAGCACAAAGCCTGCTATTCGTCGCCTTGCTCGCCAAAGTTGGACCAAGCAAGAGAGTTGGGCAAGAAGCAAGCACGTCGTTCAGTTGTGTGGTTGGACCAGACGAGTCCTAGTAAAGCACGTGACGTCCACAGAGCAGCCGCAGCCACAGCAGCAACGATAGCAGCTTGGGGCCTTGACGGCAGTTCCGGAGCAGGGCCGCAAAGGAACGGCGGCAGTTAAACGCGCCGATCGTGCTGCAGTACCATTGGACCTTCCTCTCCCTCCAGCCATCCACCTCCTGCCTTTCCATCCTTTTGTGTATGTGAGTTTGTTCTGTGTGTCTTGTCCATGGGTAGTTAATTAAGCTTGTATAAGGTAATAATTGCACTGTGTCTCTAATTCTTCTGTATATTATTTTCTTATCTTTCCTTCTTCCTTGGTTACTTTGAGCGTGTATATAGTAGGAATAAATTTAGTAGTATTTCCAACCTTTTTTTCGTCTTCTTCTTCTTCTTCACATCCGTGTCGCTTTTGTCTTTTCCATATTAAATATCTGTGGCGCGATCCGGCCAACGTTCGGGAATCGGGTTAGTCGGGGTAACTGTTAGGGTCGCGGGGCCTCCGCTCGGCAAAACCAACATCTTATCCGCGGTCTTAACAATATATATGTGTATATATATATATTATATATATATATATATATATATATATATATATATATATATATATATATATAACTGTAAGAAATAGTAGAAACTCCAAAGTACGAGCAGGGCATCTCATTTGTATTGAATAAATAATAATCGTTAGATTAAATAAGACGCGGACGTAGCTTCAGGACGTCGATCTTTAATTGTCGACAAGCTTTCGACCAACAAAGGTCTTCTTTCTGAGTCTACAAAAACAGCAGGTATGTATATCAGTCAAGTATGTATGGTGATATGTGTGTGAGATGTGTGATGTGTGTAGAAAATGCATACAGAAGGAAGAGCCACGCCAAAGTTCACTCACCAGCCCCAATTTCAACGGAAGTGACCGTTTGCGTTACAGTTAGGGTGCACGTGCATATACAAATATAGAGATATACATACATAAACACACAAGCATATATTCATATCCCATTTATATTCATATATATTTATATATTTATATAAATGACATATAAAGGTAGAATGAATGAATGAATGAATGAATGAATGGGTTACGGTTAACAATTTGATTGGGTTGATGTGGGAACATGCTTTCGTCATCAAAATTTATGCCATGAGGACATGAGGAATCACAAGTCGATCACACACCACGATTCTGAAACGTGAGTCCTTTTGGATACACAAACTTCGGACAAAAGTCCCTCGTGGCATAAATTTTGATGACTAAAGCATGTTCCCACATCAACCCAATCAAATTGTTAACCTTAACCCATTCATTCATCATTCATTCATTCATTCATTCTACCTTTATATGTCATTTATATAAATATATAAATATATTATATGAATATAAATGGGATATGAATATATGCTTGTGTGTTTATGTATGTATATCTCTATATTTGTATATGCACGTGCACCCTAACTGTAACGCAAACGGTCACTTCCGTTGAACTTGGGGCTGGTGAGTGAACTTTGGCGTGGCTCTTCCTTCTGTATGCATTTTCTACACACATCACACATCTCACACACATATCACCATACATACTTGACTGATATACATGCCTGCTGTTTTTGTAGACTCAGCGGAAGACCTTTGTTGGTCGAAAGCTTGTCGACAATTAAAGATCGACGTCCTGAAGCTACGTCCGCGTCTTATTTAATCTAACGATTATATATATATATATATATATATATATATATATATATATATATATATATATATATATATATATATATATATATATATATATACAGTCATCCCTCGCTATATCGCGGTTCACTTTTCACGGCTTCGGTACATCGCGGGTTTTTTTCGCTAGTATATGTAAAATTATATCGCGGATTTTTCGCTATATCGCGGGATTTTGCGGTATAAATGTATTTTTATATACTATTATTTTAAATATTTTTGTGGTAAAATAAGCATTTTCTAGCCTAAAAAATTAAAAAACATAAAAAAACTAGAATCCGGGCACTCGGTAGAGCGCATACCTTCGCCGCAGCTACTGTTCTGTACTTGGCATGGGAGTGTATGCGATGTGAAACTTTATGTGAAATGCGATCGATTTTTAAAAATCAGAATTTGAGCAAATCTGTTTCATTCGTCTGTTAATATGCCTCCCCGATTGACAAATCTGCAATTTGAATTTCATTTGAGGTTGAAATGATTGCGGGAGATCGCGTTATAGTGATGACGTCTTGGATGGACATCCTCTTCTTCAGTCGCTCATAACTTTGAGTGAAATACGATCGAGTTAAAAATAGTCATAATTTGAGCAAATCTGTTTCATTCGTTTGTTAATATGCCTCATCTCTTGACAAATCTGCAATTATAATTTTTTTTGAGGTTGAAATGATCGCGGGAGATCGCGTTATAGTGATGACGTCCTGGATGGACATCTTCTTCTTCAGTCGCTCATAACTTTGAGTGAAATACGATCGAGTTAAAAATAGTCAGAATTTGAGCAAATCTGTTTCCCAAAATCTAATCAAATGTGTCCCGTATAATAACCAATCATCCCACCAAATTTCATGCAATTCGGTTGAATACTTTTTGAGTTATGCGATTAACATACACACACACAGACATACAAATAAATACACAGCGATCAAAACATAACCTTCCGCTTTTGCGAAGGTAATAAGAAAAATACAGTATTTAAAACATATTACAAGAAATAAAATACTGTACATAGTGTACAGTAGAAGAGTAGACAAAGAGACAAAGAGTCGTGCGTATGGAAAACGCAGATGCGGCAGCTTCCACTTGCGCTAGTTACCCACGTAATGGGTAACTGTAATGCTCTTTCTGGCTGTGCAGTACATTCATCATCGTCATCACCTTCATCGTCATCAGTACTGCACAGCTAATTCATCATCATCTTCATCACGCAAGTTGTAGTATTGAAGAGCCGGGGCTCTTGCTTGATACGGACGAAATGACGGGCAAGACACAAACTCGTCCGAGAAGATATTTATTCTCAAAACCAACTCGGGAACACTGAAAAGCCCGTTTATCGGGCTGAATTATAAAGCACAACCAGAAACCGAAAGCCACGCCTCTCAAGCGTGGCGTGCTTGGTGGTCACGTGATCAACAGGTGTAGCTGATTATACCCGCACGCGCGGCACGCTTTGGCGGTCACGTGACCAGCCACTCTGGCGCCGGGGATCCCCGCCGGTGACGTCACCGGCTGGAGCAAGGAGATTCTGATGCTGGTCTTGCTTGGGGGACCCATGGGTCGCTACAGTATCATCAATGGTGAGTATCCATTAGAATTTTATATGTTGTTAAAATTACATATGTTTAAGAGTGTAAAAAGTGTTTAAGAGTATAGGAAGTGTTTATAAGAGTATGGGAAAGGTTAATAAGAGTGTGGGGAGGGTCATAAAGCTTTAAAATATATATAAATAATAAAATAAAAATATGGTCGCTACTTCGCGGATTTTCGTCTATCGATAAACGAGGGATCACTGTATATATATTGTGTATTTATATATATATATATATATATATATATATTGTGTATATATATATATTGTGTATTTATATATATATATATATATATATATATATATATATATTGTGTATATATATATATATATTGTGTACATATATATATATATATATATATACAGACTTGGCATTTAATATGGAATATTTTTTTTTTCTTGACTTGGGTTTACTTTCTGAACTCGGTACATCAATCTGGTGAGTTGCTTTTACCCTTCGGTGATGTCTTTGTTGAAAGAACCATGTCACTGATTGTCTTTCGCAGCAAGAAGTCAATAACAGGATTATATCACAGGTGGCATGACAAAATGTAAGGACAGGTACATTTGACGATTGGCTTCACAATCGGGTATATAAGGGTTGTTGCGTTCTGTATTCGTGGAAAACAACTGCTGCACGTCTACAAAAGTTATTGCCGCTTCCTCTGGAGATGGTCCGTCAACTTGACAATGCTGTTTGTCATGGAGTGGTGGCTTTACGAAATTCTGGCATGAAACAGCGTGCTATTGCTCGGCAGTATGGCATCACTCAAGGTCAGGTGTCAAAGATCCTGAAACAAAATGCTCAGAGGGGTGTCCCTACTCCAATACCGAGGCCAGGACGTCCATGCAAAACCACAAGGAGAGATGATCGCCAGCTGCACCGGTTAGTCTGCAATAGCCGTTCCAAGTCAGCTAATCGGCTTAGGACTGAGTGTCAGCAACTGACAAATGTGCCTGTATCCAGAAGGCTAGTCAACCAATGACTGGTTCAAGCAGGCTATCGTGCCAGGCATCCCCTGAGAAAGCGACGCCTGACCAGACAACACAGCCAGCGCCGATTGCAGTGGACCAGAGAGCACCGTCAATGGCAGCCAGGACACTGGAATCACGTGACCTTCAGTGACGAGTCTAGATTTCTGGTCTATCGTCAAGATGGTCGCGTCCGAGTGCGCAGACATGTGCATGAGGCCTACAACAAAGATTGTATAGTGCCAAGAGTCCAAGCTGGAGGTGGTGGGGTGACCGTTTGGGCTGCTTTTCATGCAGGGGGCAAAACTGACCTGGTTGTTCTGAATGGAAACCTGAACCAGTTCAAGTACAGGGTCATTCTGGAAGAAACATTGCTTCCATTTGCTCATGCAGCCTTTCGAGGAAACTTTGTCATCCAAGATGACAATGCACAGCCTCATCGTGCTCGCATGATCCAACACTTTCTTGCTGACCGTGGTGTAGAGCATATGGAGTGGCCTGCCATGTCCCCGGATATGAATCCGATAGAGAACTTGTGGGCAGAATTAACGCGTCAAATCGACAACTTGGACCAGCAGCCTACCTCTGTGCGTGAATTGCAGCAGACTATTGTCACTGCGTGGCAAGCGATTAATGTCCAAACCTTGGCAAACCTCGTGAACAGCATGCCTCGACGTGTACGTGCTCTCCTGAATGCTCGTGGGGGTTACACGAAGTACTGAACTGTAATTTTACTGTCCGTAATCCCAGTCATAATTTAGCTTTTGTTGAAATTTTTTTTGGCTAATGTCCAATATAAAGAGATACTTCTGGAAAACGTACAGAAATTTAACACAGTACTGTCCGTGAATTGAGTTCGATATCAGTTTACATCACTTTCAAGGATCAATTTATTTGCTTCGAAATGTCAAATGTCGTTTTTGTTTCTTTTAAAGGTCACATGAACAAAATCTAGAATAATTTCAACATAATTCCAATGAACTTTTGGTTCTAAGTCATCTTGAAAAGTAAGTTCACCCCCACAAAAAAAATATTCCATATTAAATGCCAAGTCTGTATATATTATATATATATATATATATATATATATATATATATATATATATATATATATATATATATATATATATATATATATATATATATATATATATATATATATATATATATATATGTATTGTGTATATGTATGTATGTATGTATGTATGTATGTATGTATATATATATATATATATATATACTGAAATGCAAAAGAAACTTACCACCTTTGAAACCTTTAAATATCAACAATAACACTGCGTGTAGTAAATGTGTGAACTTATTTGTGGACAATAGTGTCCTCACTGTCAGACAAAACGGTCACGGATGGTCACTTGAACCTTCAATGGTCACTTCATAGCACAGCTGTTGAACAGCCGTTTTGACTGTCAGTGATTAGCCAAGGGGTACGGGATGATTTTAATGAGCTGCACGTGATGTCTTGATATTGGCTTTAAAAAGGCCAGTGCAAAATGGGCATTTTGACCGAAAGATTTGACCATTTTGACCATTTTGACCAACTTCAAAAAGACCGAAAACGCAAAAGAAACTTACCACTTGTTTGAAATGTAATAAAATTGTAACAGTTCAAAATAAAACAAACCAACAATTGCTAATTGAAACATTGGCATTTTATTGATGACATGTCAAGTTTTTGACCAAGATACACCATCTCATCAGTTTGTTCTACAGTACAGAACAGCACAGGGTGCAATGTCAGTCCCCTTTCAATAGCGTGTATGGCCACCATTGTTTTGGATACAGGCAGTGCATCGTCGGCGTATACTGCCTACCAGTCTTTGGATGGATTGCTGCTGGATTCTGTCCCACTCAGTCCTCAATGTCTGAAGCAGCTCTGCCCGTGTCCTGGCCCTGCCAACTACGCGTCTCCCAAGCTCATCTCACAGGTGCTCTATGGGATTCAGGCCAGGGGAGAGCGCAGGCCACTGCATGGTGTTGATGTTCTCGCCTTGGAGAAATGCAGTGGTAAAGCGAGCAGCATGGGGACGAGCATTGTCATGCTGAAAGGTTCTCAGTTCTGGGTGGTCTAGCAGGAATGGCAGCAGATGAGGTCGCAGGATGTTATCCACATACCGCTGGGCATTAAGATTCCCATCCACAACCACCAGTGGCATCCTGTACCGGCCTGATATGGCGGCCCACACCATCACACTTGGGCCACCCCACCTGTTGGCTTGACGCACGCAACAATCGGCATATCGCTCGCCAGTTCTTCTCCAGACACGCTCACGCCCATCAGGACTGTCCACACAGAACCCTGATTCATCGCTGAAAGCGACCTCGTTCCACTGTGCCAAGGTCCACCGCTGATGATGCTGGCACCATCTCTGACGGTTGCGGCGATGGGCAACCGTCATCACGGGGCCTCTGTATGGTCTTCTGGCAGTCAGACCATAGTCATGCAGTCGTCTTCGTGCAGTATCATTGGAGATCCGTGGGTTTGCACGCCCCAGAGTTTCTGCCGCAGTGCGGGATGCTGGACGGAATCGATCCCGCAGGTGACTTCGGACAATCTGCCTGTCCTGCCTTGCAGTGGTGACTCTTGGCCTCCCTGATCGAGGTCTTTCATCTGCAGAGTTGTGGAGGGTGTCTCTATCCACCAGGGCCGATATCGTCTGGTGTGAACAGCCAAGGCGACGTGCCACCTCACGGTAGCTCAGTCCGCCTTGCAGCATGCCCAGGGCACGCTGCCGTTGATCCCTTGACAATCGTGGCATGGTGATTGAAATGCCCATTTTGCACTGGCCTTTTTGAAGCCAATATCAAGACATCACGTGCAGCTCATTAAAATCATCCCATACCCCTTGGCTAATCACTGACAGTCAAAACGGCTGTTCAACAGCTGTGCAATGAAGTGACCATTGAAGGTTCAAGTGACCATCCGTGACCGTTTTGTCTGACAGCGAGGACACTATTGTCCACAAATAAGTTCACACATTTACTACACGTTCACACATTTATAATTATATATTGTGTATATATATATATATATATATATATATATATATATATATATATATATATATATATATATATATATACATATATATATACATATATATACATATATATACAAATATATATATATATATATATTGTTACAGACGCGGTTGTGGATGTTGGTTTACCGAGCGGTTTGGTATGACCGCGTCTGCACAGTTTACCCGATTATACTCGAACGTTGGCCGAGTCGTGCTATGCTAAATCAATTAAGGAAAGGACACAACGGCTGGATTAAATGACACGACACCAGGGGTACAGTTCTCAAGACCTCCGGAGGAGGTTATAATATTACGGAACGTTAGATTACAAGGACAAGAGAGACAGCATAGAAAGGTAGGCACTTAAATACGGTCTTATAGTAGCCCCGACAGACGACAGATAAACGGGACAAGACTGACTCACACCGGGATTGATGGCAAGGAAGGGCAGGTCGTCGATGGCTCAAGGTGCACTCTTGGCTCAGGGACAGGATCCACACGGTCCGAAAGATGCAGGGAGGTCTCTCAGTGCTCGGAGGTGGCGACTGGTTCTTCTCACTTCAAGCTCGGGGCGCATCTGACATCACGTCCGGTAAGTCGCTGCGTATATCCGGCGGGGAGTGACACGCCCTCGGCTCGTTAGCTCCGCCCCAGATGGAATCGGCCCGCCGCTTCTTATTGGGTGCGGGGGGGTTACCGGGCTCCGCCCTTGACGAGGAGCTGACAGCCAGCCCCTTCGTGGTAACCCCGTAACCTGGAGGTAACCTGGAGCACATGGGCCATGGCGGCTAACCGAGCCGGAGTGAGGACGCCCACTCCCCGCACCGCGGCCACGCCGCCCCCGCTGTGGTTGTAGTTGTTGTTGTTGTTGTTTGATGAGGAAGATGGGAGGAGGTATGGGGAGGTCCTAAACTCACTACTGGTGCCATACAATCACATTCTGGTGCAACGAAGAGTCAGAATTAATGGAAACGAGTCCTTAACTGACATAGACTAAGAATAACTAGCAAGAGGTCCTATAGTTGTCTACGTGAGATGCGGTGAACCTGGGCACGACATTTAATGGGGGAAAAAGGGGAAGGTCGGGGCTACAGAGTGTTGTTTACAGACAATGGGACTAGGGAATGGGGGATTGGGGATAGTTGGGGAGTATTGGGAAAATAGGGGAATATTTACAAGCGGATATGGAGGCCAAATCCCATATCCGCAACATTGCACCCTTCTCTACCCTTGGGGCGTCCCGACCCGATAAATTTTTACCTATTTTAGTGTGGCACTCAGATGTAGTTCCCTCTACTATTAACTCTACCCTGAGTGCGACAGTTTTACAGATATTCACAAATGAGTAAATATGTCCCCCTGCGACGTTGCACCCTTCTCCTCACAGAAACACACCCACAGGATAACCGAATCGCGGAAAGAATTCGCAAACTAAACATACAGCCGGTAGGGAGCATTATTTACACAAGACTACGCTGCTATTTACACTACGATCCAGGACCTGTTTTTGGAGGAACACATGCAGATGTTATGCATAGAGAGAGAGCACGCATGCCAGCATCGATACACCAACCCACGAGTGCTCTGTGGCCTTACGGCCTTTAATAATGTGCAGAGCACCCCTTCCAAGCACCAAAAGCACCACCCCATCACACAGTCAGCACCATCCGGTGCACCAATAAAGTGTTTATAAATCACCGGTGGTGTCGCAGCCGGCCGATGTTCTGCCGCTGGTCTTGCCTTCATGTGGTGCACTTGGCCTTCTTGCTTCTTTCAAAAATAAAGAAAGGCGCCAACCGCGTCCATTTCTGTATTGTGGCCGTCAGGGGGCCAACTAAAAGTGGTTCACCTGTATGGCATAGGTGCCACGTTGACCCATAGGTCCATCCACGGGTGGTGCTTGGCCGCAAAAGAACTGCGGTCCATTGTGGGTGGCCACAAACATTGCGGTCCATATGGTGTATCGATCCAGGCAGCAAGCAGCGAAAGTACAGGCCCACAACTGTGGAGCCAGCACCTCTCTCTCCTCTCTCTCTGCCCCAAAGCCAGATCCTCGGAGGTGGGAGACAAAAGAAGAAGACAAGTGAGTAAGGTGGTAAGGGCGCAAAAGTGCACGCAATACAAGATGATGCACACTGGGGGCACATGGGAACCAGGTGAGACAGGTACGTTCCTACCGTACGCCCCCCCCACCGCCCCCACCAGGTAACCTACATGGCCCCTCCCTTACCCCTTACTGTATCCACAAAACACAACACTACCCATAAACATCTACTTTACAAATCAACAAACGTCACTACTGTCTTCCCCGTTCCTCCCATAAACCAAATTCGTCTTCTCTCCCTCCTAACCAATCAAATTTGCCATTTTCAACTCTCATCAAAATTTGCCATCTCCAACTGAACATCAAAATTTGCCATTACCAATTCATCATCAGTCCCTCCTAAGGAGGGAGAGATGGAATCACCCCAATGTCTCATCCACGTCGTGATGCGTCTCACAAATCCAACAGCAATTCTCCTTCCTGCAACACAAACAAAGAAAACACAGGTGTGGAGTCATCATCACCACAGGTAAGTGGCTGCGTATGGTGCGACAGGTTCATCAATCCTAACTATTTCCTAAATGACTTTCACAACTTTACATTACCCGGGGTCTTTCTCTTGCCAAACCATTGGCCCTCTTACACTATGGGTTCTAAAAACCAATTCCCATTGACCAAACTGTGGTGCTTTTCAATTTGGGGTCTCACTCCCCCGATTCATCTCCCGGTGCCCTCGCACAATTTCTGGGCCGCGACGTGTAACTCTCCCAGCAGGTCTACCCACCTGCACACCTCCACCACTGCAGTTGCCTCCGAGCTTACCTGCTCCTTACCCTAACCTATCTACCTGGGGAAGGCCCTCTGGCGCTCTCCCCACTCGGTGCCCTCTCTGGCACTGGGCTACCCGGGTCCGTCCTCCGGATCCTCGGGCCCCATCCACAACTCTACCGGCTCCCAGAGCCCACCTGCGGCCTCACCTGGCCGACATCCTCACAGTGGTGGAGTGCCCAAACCAACTACACACACTAACAGGCTACACGCCCAGCCATTCCCACAACACTAATGCACCCATCCACAATACCATTCTGCAACCGCACCACAAATGCCAATATCCAACCAAAATTTACCTATACCCTCTACCTAACACTTAAACTACCCGCCCCGGGTACTCGTGAAAGGGGTCCACTCTTCCCCCATTCACACCTTCGCACCATGCACACCACTCCGTACCACTTACTCCAACTCTCTCCACACCACTCATTCTCTGCTCCATATATTCCACACACCTGCACTTGCACACCTGTGCTCTCACTCTTGGTGCCGCCTGCACCCTTCTCTCCCCAAGCGCATTCGCGCTGATCCACACACTCACTACTCATACACTGCTCCACACACCTGTCCAGTTGCACACCTGTGCAATCACACCTGTTCAATTCTCACACACACGGCATCATCTCAGCTAACTACTCCCTTCTGAAACTTGCGCTTCCCAGGCGTCCCTTTAAACTATTGCGCTCCCACGTCATTATCATCCACACTAATCTACCTGCGTCCCCACTGCAGGTATCAGTCACTAACTAAACTTAACGTTACCTAATGTCATCTTCTACGGCCCTATCAATATCCTAACCCACACGGGCTAGTTTTCACTGCCATACACCCCACCCCATAAGCTATTGCGCATTTGCCCCCCCATGGGAAGGGTGGCAGGGATGCCACCCTTACCCACCGGGCCCATCGCTCACTACCAATTTTGCACATCAAATTTCACCAAATCAAAAATTTGCCAATCACTACCCATCATCTGCCAATCATTACTGCCAATCCTTTGCCAATCATCAAATTTTGTTTTTCTCTAATTATGGGGCCAAAACACTATCCTCATCACACAGTCTACTCACTAATGCCTCTCGGTGCGCCAATTCCCGTCCAAAGCCCGGCTTCGTACAGCCAAGCCATGAATGCGGGTTGTGTGGTGCCAGCGGCTGGATACGTCCCGCATTCGGTGCAGGGAAGGAGGTTTACCCGGGCCGAGATCCCACGCACCATCTCGGCGTGGAGCCGTCCAATGTCCCGATCTCGACCTGCCGGCACGTCTCAACAAAACGTGGTTGCCATGACGACCCTTCCTATCCAGCCGCCCGCTCCGCCTAGTGGAGCACGGACGCGGCCGTTCAAAGCGAGGCCCAGCACGCACCGAGGGCCCGATTCGGCTAAAAGTCGCTCTAACCTCTAAACCGGTTACCGTCGATGCTTCACCTGGACGCTTACACCCCGCAGCCCGTTCCTTGCTCACACATCCAGCCGTTTCCATGCTCCTCGTACCTTTCCTTACACACCCAGGTACACTCATTCCACTCACAGCCTTGGTCACACACCTGACCACCGAACACCTTGGCACACATTCGCCGCTCGCACACCTCACCAACACACCTCTTCGCGCCCCCTCCTCGGTCACCTCCTCTGTGACAATCACAGGTGTGCTCTCATTCGCACACCCAACCACGTGCCTCACTACCAATTCCAGCGTGCATTCCCACTCACGCTCTACCATTCCAGGTGTGCTTCCTTTCTCACCTGTCACAACCAACTCACTCTCCTTGTCACTCTCACTACTCTCACCTCCATTCTTGACAGCGCACTCACCCTTACTCTTGACAGCGCACTCTTTCCTCATGCACCTGTCCGTCACACACCTTTCTCGCGCACACTCTTGCGCACACTCTCCCGTCACACCCTCTGTAACACTTACCACACCGCGCTTCCATGTGCTCCCTCGCACACGCGCTACGACCGACTCACTCTCGCCAGCACCCTCACTCCTTGGCACGCACTTTTTCCTCACACACCCCAGAGTCGGACTTTCTCGCACACCTCCTTTTTCGCACACCAGACCTGTCGCACACTTCACCAACGGCCTCTCACGAACACCCGGGTCCATCTCGACCCCCAAGCTCATTAAATCACCTGGCGCATCATACGCACGACCATATTGGTCACCACTTACACCGGGTCCTCTTCCTCTTCGCTTCTCCTCCATCACCTGCGAATCCCTCATCCGGTTAATGGGCACATCATCACGATCCGAACACAGACTTCGGACCAATTCTTTTATCTCCTCTTTTATCTCTTTCTTATCCCCTCTCCGTCGCTTCTTAATTTCGCTCACCCCTTCTTCCACTTCTTCTAATTTCTGCTTCACCTCTTTTATTCCCCGGTACGTCTCCTCAAGCTCGTCCTCCAAGGCTACCTTGACCGTTTCCATGTGCGTCCTCACCTGCCGGTCCTTCGTCTCCATTACCTCTATCACCTCGTCCAACCTCGTTGTCAGTCCCTCACGTACCATCTGACATTCCCTCTTCGTCGCTATTAAGTCATCTTTTAGTTCTTTCTGTGTCGCCTTTAACCCTCCTAATACCGCAGTGTTCCTTTGAACCTGCTCCGTTAGTCCTTTTTGTCCCTCCGTCAGCTGTTCCACCTCCTGCGTCAGGTCCTCTATGCCCCCTTGCAATTTTACAGTCCCCTTTCTCACTTCCTTCTCCATGCGCTCCTTACAGTGCCTCACCTCCTCGCGCACTCCTCCGACCTCCTCACTCACCCCTCTTCTGATCTCCTCTCCCATCACTTGCATCTCCTGCCCAGATGCCACCCTCATCTGCTCCATTTCCTCCCTGTGAGCATCCAGTTTAGTTTCTACCCCCATTCTGACCCCCTCTATCTGCTGCCCCATTTGTTTAACTTCCCTTTCCGCTTGGTCCCTCATGTCCCTCAATTTGCCTTCCATCCTGTTCTCTAACCCCTCTAACCCCTTTTGCATCCCTTCCATTTGATTCTCTTGAGCGGCCATTCTGTTTTCTACCCCCATTAACCCCTCCTGTATTTCCCCTAATCTATTGTCTAATCCCTCTATTCTACCCCCTAACCCTCCGATCTGGGCCCCCATCCTTTGTTCTAACCGTTGGCTTTTGGCCCCCATGTCCTCCCTCAATTTCTCGCTATTGGACCCCATTACCCCCATTTGGTTTCCCATTACCCCCATTTGGCCCTGCAATTGCTCACTATCAGCCCTCATTTGCTCACTATTCTGGGCCATAAGGGCCTTCATTTGTATTAAAAACAGGTTCAAATCCACCGGTGGCGCGACCACGGTCGCGGGCGTGGTCGCCGTGGCTATGTGCGAGGCGCCGTTTTGCGCGCCCGCAACCTCGTGCGCCAGCACGCCATTTTGCGATTCTGCTACCCTCACTGCTTCGCTCTCCTCTTGTCCCTCATTTTGGTCCTGGATCGACCCTGCTTCACTCCCTACTACCGGACCCCAGCCGTCTTGGTCTGCCATAGCGTGACTTTCAAAATTCGGGTTTTTATTTTTTTTGTAAAACACAATTAAATTTCGCTGTTATAATTTCGAGCGCGTGAAACGCGCTCCGGATCGAATTCCACCTCCCGACACCAAAATGTTACCCTAATGGTACAATTGGTGTTCCAAAATTTGGGCCTAACTGAATTTAGTCCCAGGTCCGAATCCAACTCCTCGACACCAAATGTTACAGACGCGGTTGTGGATGTTGGTTTACCGAGCGGTTTGGTATGACCGCGTCTGCACAGTTTACCCAATTATACTCGAACGTTGGCCGAGTCGCGCTATGCTAAATCAATTAAGGAAAGGACACAACGGCTGGATTAAATGACACGACACCAGGGGTACAGTTCTCAAGACCTCCGGAGGAGGTTATAATATTACGGAACGTTAGATTACAAGGACAAGAGAGACAGCATAGAAAGGTAGGCACTTAAATACGGTCTTATAGTAGCCCCGACAGACGACAGATAAACGGGACAAGACTGATTCACACCGGGATTGATGGCAAGGAAGGGCAGGTAGTCGATGGCTCAAGGTGCACTCTTGGCTCAGGGACAGGATCCACACGGTCCGAAAGATGCAGGGAGGTCTCTC
>NC_136263.1:153924923-153974923 GCF_964187855.1 Myxine glutinosa | reverse complement strand
AGGAGGTGATGGAATATGTACACGGTCGGTGCTCAAATCGTGATGTTGTGCTTTCTAACCAGATAAAGAGTTTGCAGGTGGCGAAGGAGGTGCGGAGACGAGGTGCCAAGGTGAGTGGCGATATACGCGAAAATGTATATGGTGTGAGGGGGAGCTTCAGTCGGCTTGGGGGTTGGTTTGGACCCGGGTGTTCGTGAGAGGCCGCTGGTGAAGTGTGCGAAAGGTACGGAGTGTATGGACAGAGGAGGTGTGCGAGAATGTCTGACTATGGGGTGTGTGAGGAAAAAGTGCGCACCGAGGAGTGAGTGTGCTGTCGAGAGTGAGTTGGTTGTAGCGCGTGTGCGAGGGGGATGGGGAGTGTTCCAGAGGATGTAACGAGAGAGTGCACACCTGTGGTGAGTGTTACGGAGGGTGTAACGGGAGAGTGTGCGCAAGAGGATGCGCGAGAAAGGTGTGTAACAGAGAAGTGTATGGGTACAGAGTGCGCTGCCAAGAGTAAGGGTGAATGCGCGACCGAGTGTGGTGGTAAGAGTAGTAAGAGTGACACGGTGCGTGAGTTGGTTGTGGCAGGTGAGAGAGGATGTACACCTGGAATGAAAGGATGCACACCTGGAATAGTAGAGCGCGTATGGGAATGCACACTGGAGTTGGTAGTGAGGCACGTGATTGGGTGTGCAAGTGAGTACACACCCGTGGTTGTCACAGAGGAGGGGGCGCGAAGAGGTGTGTTGGTGAGGTGTGCGAACGACGAGTGTGTGCAAAGGTGTGTGGTGGTCAGGTGTGTGACAAAGTCTGTAAGCGGATGAGTGTACCTGGGTGTGTAAGAGAAGGTGCAATGACGAGGAGCATGGGCACGGCTGGATGTATGAGCAAGGAACGGGCTGCGGGGTGTGAGCATGCAAGTGGAGCATCGACGCTAACCGGGTTAGCGGTTAGAGCGACTTATAGCCGAAGCGGGCCATCGGTGCGTGCCGGGCAGCTGCATGTGCCGCGGGGACCCGCGGCGGTTTCGAAAGAACCGCCGTGCGGGATCCACGCCGGGCCTCGCTCTGAACGGCCGCGTCCGTGCTCCGCCAGGTGGAACGGGCGGCCCGGTAGGAAGGGTTGTCATGGCGACCCCCTTTTGTTGAGACGTTCCGGCAGGGCGAGATCGGGCCATTGGACGGCTCTGTGCCGAGATGGTGCGTGGGATCTCGGCCCGGGTAAACCTCCTTCCCTGCACCGGAGGCCGGACGCATCCAGCCGCCGGCACCAAGCAACCCGTATTCATTGCTCGGCTTTGCGAAGCCGAGCTTTGGAAATGAATTGGCGCACCGAGAGGCTCATGTGAGTAGACGTGTGATGAGGATAGTGTTTTGGATCCGAAATTGAAAAAAACAAAATTTGATGATTGGCAAAGGATTGGCAGATTGATGATTGGTAATGGTAGAGTGATTGGCAGATGATTGGCAAATTTTTAATTGGCTGGAATTTGGTGAGCAAAATTGATAGTAGAAGATGCCCGATGTGGTGGGATGGCAACTCTGCCATCTCTCACAGCGGGGGCAAAGGAGCACTAGTCTTATGGGGGTTGGCAGTGAAAACTAGCCCGGGAGGGTTAGGATAATGATAGGGATCTAGAGAAGATGACCTTAGGTAACGGTAAGATTAGGTAGTGACAATGATACTGGTAGTGGGGACGCAGGTAGATTAGTTGGATGATAATGACGAGGGAGCGCAATAGGTTAAAGGGGCGACTGGGAAGCGCAAGTTCCAGAGGGGAGTAGTTAGATGAGATGATGCCATGTGTGTGAGGATCGAAAATGTATTGAGCAGGCTATGAGTAACTGATTGTGATTGTGAGTAGTATTGTGATTGCACAGGTGTGCAACTGAACAGGTGGATGGAGCAGTGTGTGAGTGAGTGATAGTGATGTGAGTTGTGCTGACCAAATGGTCCAGGGAGGAAGGAGGGTGCAGGTGGCACCAGGTGTGATTGCACAGGCAACTACAGGTGAATGGAGAATGGTTGTATGGAATAAATGGTCTGGAGTATATGGAGTATTGGAATGGATGGTCGTGGAGTGAGTATGATGGAAACCATGGAGTGGAGTGGATGGTGCGAAGGTGTGAATGGGGGAAAGGAGGATGGACCCCCATCACGAATACCCGGGGAGGGGAGTGTAAGTGTTAGGTAGAGGGTACAGGTAAATTGTGGTTGGATATTGGCATCTGTGGTGCGTGTGGAAGAATGGTGTTTGGATGGGTGCATTAGTGTTGTGGAAATGGCTGGGCGTGTGGCCTGTTAGTGTGTGTAGTTGGTTTGGGCACTCCACCACTGTGAGGATGTCGGCCAGGTGAGGCCGCAGGTGGGCTCTGGGAGCCGGTAGAGTTGTTGTGGATGGGGCCCGAGGATCCGGAGGACGGACCCGGGTAGCCCAGTGCCAGAGGGCACCGAGGGGTGACAGAGACAGGAGGGGCCTTCCCCAATTAGATAGGTTAGGGTGAGGAGCTAGGTAAGCTCGGGTGGCAACTGCAGTGGTGGAGGTGTGCAGGTGTGCAGGGGGGTAGGCCTGCTGGGAGAGCTACACGCCCCAGTCCTGAAATTGTGCAAGGGCACAGGGAGTTGCATCGGGGGAGTGAGACCCCAAATTGAGGAAGCACCACAGTTTGGTCAATGGGAATTTGGCTCCACCAGCAGTTTGGCTCCACCAGCAGTTTGGCTCCACCAGCAGTTTGGCTCCACCAGCAGTTTGGTTCCACCAGCAGTTTGGCCCCACTAGCAGTTTGGCTCCACCAGCAGCTTTGACTCCGCCAGGGTGCACGTATCGCGACAGCCCGCACGACCGCAGCTAGGGCGTTGACGGCGGCTGCTGGACGTGCCGATCGAGGAAGGGCGGCGGCTGCTGACTCCCGGGCCGACCGTGCTCCGGTTCGAGCGGAGCGTTCCTCTCCTTCCAGTCCTTCCATTCCTGCCTGCAATTTCCCCATTCGTGTGAGTCCGTCTTTTGTTTGTTCTGTCCAGGGTATAAGAAGCCTGTGTAGATAAGCTAGCATTTCACTGTGTCCTTCTGGTCCGTCCCTCTTTGTCTTTATTTTATTATCTTTCCCTCTTCCTTGGTTATTTTGGTCCTGTAAATAGTAATAAATAATAGTAGCATTTCAAACCTTTTTGCCTTCTCTTCCTCTTCTTCACATCCGTGTCGTCTTTGTCTTTTCCTCATTGAATATCTGTGGCACGATTTGGCCAACGTTCAGAATCGGGTCTAGTCATTGTAAAAACGGTTCGGGCGCGACCGAGTGTGGTGGTAAGAATAGTAAGAGTGACACGGTGCGTGAGTTGGTTGTGGCAGGTGAGAGAGGATGTACACCTGGAATGAAAGGATGCACACCTGGAATATTAGAGCGCGTATGGGAATGCACACTGGAGTTGGTAGTGAGGCACGTGATTGGGTGTGCAAGTGAGTACACACCCGTGGTTGTCACAGAGGAGGGGGCGCGAAGGTGTGTTAGGGTTAGGGTTAGGGCCGATGCAACCGCACTTTCGCACTAACCCTAACCCTAACGCCATCCGCTCGGCAAATTAACATCTTATCCGCGGCCCGTAACAATATATATATATATATATATATATATATATATATATATATATATATATATATATATATATATATTGTTACTGATCGCGGTTTAGATGTTACTTTGCCGAGCAAAGGCTCCGCGACCGAACAGTTGTTCCCCGACTCACCCGATTCACCCAGAACTTTGGCCGTATCGCACCGCAGCTGCCCAATCTGGAAAACTCTAAAACGACGAAATGCAAAGAGGAAAAGGAATAAAACGAGAAGACGGACAGAAGAGTACTTGGATTTATTGTACACACACAAGCAAAAAGGAGCAATCAAGTTTATTTACAACACATAAGACGCAGGTGACACAGTGCAAATACTAGCTTATACAGACTTAATTAACCCAGGGACAGAACAAACAAAACAAACTCACGTACACAAGAAGGGTGGAAAGGCAGGAGGTGGATGGCTGGAGGGAGAGGAAGGTCCAAGGGGGTCCTGCAGCACAACCGGCGCGTTTAGCAGCCGCCGTTCCTTCGCGGCCCTGCTCAAAACCGCCGTTCAGGCCCCAAGCTGCTGTTGTGGCTGCTGTGGACGTCGCGTGCTTTGCCAGGCCTCGTCGGACTCGTCTGGTCCAAACCCTCCACTCTTTCTTGGTCCACTCACTCCTCACCACCGACTCCTCACCGCAACCAACGCAACCAACTGACCACCACCACCGACTCCTCACCGCAACCAACGCAACCAACTGACCACTGACCACCTCACCACCGACTCCACTGACTCACTCTTCTTGCACGCGCGCCTTTATAGCGCCTCCAGCGATCAAGCCGCCGGCCTTCAGGACACGCCCATCGGTGTGCTCACCTCGGCCCTGGTTGGTCATGCGACCCTCTGGCTCCGCCCTTGATGACGACGGGCGGGCACGCCCCTCTTCCCCGACCCGAGCACTTGTTCAATGGTGGTTTTGGAGGGGAGGTAATTGGCAATCGAGGCTTGGCAATGACGAAAGGGGATGTGAAAGGAAATGGAGATTTTGAGGATGGGAATGAAAGGGGATCTATTCTCTTTCACTGGTGCAATGGAGTACTTCAATTAATGGGAGACACAGCCTTACTCTAAAACACAGAATAAGAGATAACTATCAAACAGGGGTATTCTATTATTTGGCTGACGTGTATGCTTGTGGACTAATTATGGGATGCCCTTTCACCTTTACACAGCTCCGGAGGCAGGGGGCGCAGAATAAACAATAATAATAACTCACACATAATCAAAAAAAAACATAGTCCTTATATCCGCAACACTGCACCCTCCTCCTCTTAGGCACGTCCCGGGCCTACAACTTTTATTTAGTGTGACACGTAGGTGTAGTTCCCTCTACTTTTAACCTGACCCTGAGTGCGACAGTTTTAAAACAAATAAATGTGCCCCGCTGCTCCATTGCACCCTGCCTAACAGACTTACGCCCACAGTTAACCGAATTGCGGAATTGTCTTCAAACTATACACTGACGGTGGGGAGCATTATTTACAATGACGCTATTTTTATTTACAAAACTAACCCAGGACCTGTGATTGTTCTTTCTGGGGGGGGAGACAGTCTGCTCTGCATCAATGCACCATTAAAGCACCCAAAAACGCACCAATACAAGCACCCTCAAGCACCAATCGGTGCAGTCACCATAGTTCATCAGTGTTCAATGCATGTTCAATAAAAATAAAATCAACAACCCCTAACCCTGCAGGTGATCTCTTGCTCTTCGGCTCCCTCTGCTGGTTATTATTATTTGGTCTTCCAGATGTTGGTTCACCTGTGGGGCCGACTACGTGTGGTTCACCTGTGGGGCATCGGTGCCCTGTGGCCAAGGTCCGCCAGCAAGATTTCGGGCCCTCATGGCCGGTTCCAGCAGAGGGGCCATGCCCCAACCCATGGGGTCCATCAGTGGTGCTCGGCCACAGGCATGTGGTCCATAATGTGGTGCATCGATGCAGACAGCTGGTTCTGGGAATTTCGGGCGCACAATGGCCGACCCACGCACGCTCCCCTCGGCGCCCCATGGTGCACAGGTCATGTGGGAGACAAAAAGAGACAATTGAGCGAGGGGTAAGGTCACAAGGGTACACATCAATAAGGCAATGCAAGGCGAAATGCGTACGGAGGGCGAAGTGAGAAAGCTCGTCCCTACCGTACGTCACCCCCCTGTCACCTACACTACCCTTGCCCTTACCCCATATTTACAAAATCTACCCATTTACAAATTCGTCACTACTGTCACGTCTTCCCCATATTTCTCCTATACCAAATTCGTCTCCACAATCCCTCTACTTCAAAATTTGCCATCACCAAATTCATCATCAATCCTCATAAGGAGGAAGAGATGGAACATCAAAGCACAATGTCACACCCACGTCATGATGCGTCTCACAATCCAAACATTTGCACAGTAAAAAATAATCAAAACATGGCATGGTGTGGAGTTCCTGTCACCTCAGGTGAGTGGATGCAGATGGTGCGAGGAGATCCTTCATCCTAACTATCCTCTAAATGATTTTAACACACTTTACACTACCCGGGGTCTCTCCCTGCCAATCCATTGGCCAAATTACACTATGGGTTCTAAAAACCAATTCCCATTGACCAAACTGTGGTGCTTCTCAATTTGGGGTCTCACTCCCCCGATTCATCTCCCGGTGCCCTCGCACAATTTCTGGGCTGCGACGTGTAGCTCTCCCAGCAGGTCTACCCACCTGCACACCTCCACCACTGCAGTTGCCACCCGAGCTTACCTAGCTCCTCACCCTAACCTAACTAACTGGGGAAAGCCCCTCCTGGCTCTGTCACCCCACTCGGTGCCCTCTGGCACTGGGCCACCCGGGTCCGTCCTCCGGATCCTCGGGCCCCATCCACAACAACTACTACCGGCTCCCAGAGCCCACCTGCGGCCTCACCTGGCCGACATCCTCACAGTGGTGGAGTGCCCAAACCAACTACACACACTAACAGGCTACACGCCCAGCCATTTCCACAACACTAATGCACCCATCCAAAGACCATTCTTTCACCCGCACCACAGATGCCAATATCCAACCACAATTTACCTATACCCTCTACCTAACACTTACACTACCCGCCTCGGGTATCCGTGATGGGGGTCCACTCTTCCCCCATTCACACCTTCGCACCATCCACTCCACTCCACAATTTCCACCATACTCACTCCACGACCATCCATTCCAATACTCCATACCATTTATTCCATACACCTGTCCTCCATTCACCTGTCGTTGCACACCTGTGCAATCATACCTGGTGCCACCTGCACCCTCCTCCTCTTCCTGGACCAGTTGGTCAGCACAATACACAATCACCTTCACTCGCTCATACACTGCTCCACACACCTGTTCAGTTACACCTGTTCAATCCTCAAACACACGGCATCATCTCAGCTAACTACTCACCTCTGAAACTTGCGCTTCCCAGTCGTCCCTTTAAACTATTGCGCTCCCACGTCATTATTATCCACACTAATCTACCTGCGTCCCCACTACAGGTATCCTTGTCACTAACTAACCTTAACGTTACCTAATGTCATCTTCGCTAGATCCCTACACACAATATCCTAACCCACCCGGGCTAGTTTTCACTGCCATAAACCCCATAAACCATAGCGCATTTGCCCCACTTTGTGAGGGATGACAGAGTTGCCATCCCACCACATCGGGCATCTCCCACTACCAATTTGGCACACCAAATTTCAGCCAATCAAAATTTTTTCCAATCATCTGCCAATCACCGTACCATCATCTGCCAATCATTACTGCCAATCCTTTGCCATCATCAAATTTTGCTTTTTTCTAATTTCGGGGCCAAAACACTATACTTATCACCCGTCTACTTATTAGGTCCTCTCGGTGCGCCAATTCCCTTCTAAAGCTCGGCTTCGTACAGCCGAGCAATGAACGCGGGTTCTTTGGTGCCGGCGGCTGGATGCGTCCCGCACTCGGTGCAGGGACGGGGGCTTACCCGTGCCGAGATCCCACGCACCACCTCGGCGCGGAGCCATCCAATTTCCCGATCTCGACCTGCCGGCACGTCTCAATAGAAAGTGGTCGCCATGATGACCCTTCCTATCGGGCTGCCCGCTCCGCCTAGTGGAGCCCGGACGCAGCCGTTCCAAGCGAGGCCCAGCGTGGATCGCATAAGGCGGTCCTTTCGAACCCGCCGCGGCTCGGATCCCCGCTGGTTCTCGCGGCACGCGAAGCCCGGCACGCACCGAGGGCCCGATTCGGCTAAAAGTCGCTCTAACCGCTAACCCGGTCACCGTCGATGCCTCACCTGCATACGCTACCCCTTTCTTGCTACTACCTCCAGCTGTTCCCATGCTCCTCGTACCTTTCCTTACACACCTCGGTACACTCATTCCGCTCACAGACTTGGTCACACACCTGACTACCGAACACCTTGGCACACATTCGTCGCTCGCACACCTCACCAACACACCTCTTCGCGCCCCTTCCTCGGTCACCTCCTCTGTGACCACCACAGGTGTGCTTTCACTCGAACACCCAACCACGTGCCTCACGACCAACTCAAGTGTGCATTCCCACACACGCTCTACCAGTCCAGGTGTGCATCCTTCCATTCCAGGTGTACATCCTCGCTCACCTGTCACAACCAACTCACGCTCCGTGTCACTCTCACTACTTTCACCTCCATTCTTGACAGCGCACTCACCCTTACTCTCGACAGCGCACTCTTTCCTCATGCACCCGTCCGTTACACACCTTTCTCGCGCACACTCTCCCGTTACATCCTCTGTAACACTCACCACAGGCGTACACTTTCTCGTTACATCCTCTGTAACACTCACCACAGGCGTGCATTCCCCCTTACTCTTGACAGCGCACTCTTTCCCCATGCACCTGTCCGTTACACACCTTTCTCGCGCATCCTCTTGCGCACACTCTTTCGTTACTTCCTCCGTAACACTTACCACACCGCGCTTCCATGTACCCCCTCGCACACGCGCTACGACCGACTCACTCTCGACAGCACACTCACCGGTCGGCGCGCACTTTTTCCTCACACACCCCATGGTCGGACATTCTCGCACACCTCTTTTTTCGCACACCTGACCTGTCGCACACTTCACCAACGGCCTTTCACGAACACCCGGATCCAAACCAATCCCCAAGCCGACTGAAGCTTTCCTCACATCATGTACATTGCCACTCACCTTGGCACCTCGTCTCCGCACCTCCTTTGCCACCTGCAAACTCTTTATTTGGTTAGTGCGCAGCACATCATGAGTTGAGCACCGACCTTGTACATATTCCATTACTTCCTCCTTTATCTCCCTCTTAGTTTCTGTCCGTCCCTTCTTAATTTCACTCACCTCTTCTTCCACTTCCTCTAATTTTTGCTTCACCTCTTCTATTTCCCGGTGCGTCTCCTCAAGTTCGTCCTCTAAGGCTACCGTGACCGTCTCTATGTGCATTCTCACCTGCCGGTCCTTTGTCTCCATTATCTCTGTCACCTCGTCCACCCTCATTGTCAGTCCCTCACGTACCATCTGACATTGCCTCTGTGTCGCTATTAATTCGTTTTTAATTTCTTTTTGTGTCGCCTTTAACCCTCCGATTATTGCCGTGTTCTTTTGAACCTGCTCCACTAACTCCGTCTGTCCCTCTGTCAGCTGTTCCACCTCCTCCGTCAGATCTTCTATTCCCCCTTGTAACTTTGCCGTCCCATTTCTCACCTCTTTCTCCATACGCTTCTCACCTCGCTTTACCTCCTCGCGTAGCCCCGAGACCTCCTCACTCACACCTCGTCCTATCTCCTCTTTCATCTCCTCCATCTGTTTTGTAGATGCCACCCTCATCTGTCCCAATTCATCCCTCTGAGCATCCAATTTGGTTTCTACCCCGATTTTTACCTCCTCTATCTGCTCTCCCATTTGTTTAATTTCTCGGGCGGATTGCTCCCCTATCTCCCGCAATTTGCCTTCCATGCTATTTTCTAGCCCCATTAACCCATTTTTCATCCCCTCTATCTGATTCTCCTGGGCAGCCATTCTATTTTCCACCCCCGTTAACCCATGTTTCACCCCTTCTATCCCATTGTCTAACCCCTCAAATTTCTTGTCTAACTTCCCAATTTGGGCATTGGTACCCCTCGCTTCGTCCCTCATTGCCCCTTCCATCCTATCCATTTTTGCATTCAGTTGGGTCAAGAATAATCTGAGGTCAAACCCGGTTTGCCCAGCGTCCCCAGCCGCCACCGCGGGCTCGCCCTCCACTGCGCCGCTATTTTGGGACTCTTCAACCACGTGCGCGAGCACGCCATTTTGTGCACCTGTTACCCCCTGAACCACATTGCCAATGTTCTCCTCCTCTCTTTCATCCACATACATTTCCCCCAGGTCCTGGGTCGATTCTACCCCGTCTATCTCTCCCACCGGCATCCCGTCGCCTTGACCAGCCATGGCGCGATTTCAAAATTCGGGTTTTGTAAAACAAAAGCAATTTCGGTACTTTGTAATTTTGAGCGCGTTAAGCGCGCTTCTGGTCCAATCCCACTTCCCGACACCAATTGTTACTGATCGCGGTTTAGATGTTACTTTGCGAGCGAAGGCTCCGCGACCGAACAGTTGTTCCCCGACTCACCCGATTCACCCAGAACTTTGGCCGTATCGCACCGCAGCTGCCCAATCTGGAAAACTCTAAAACGACGAAATGCAAAGAGGAAAAGGAATAAAACGAGAAGACGGACAGAAGAGTACTTGGATTTATTGTACACACACAAGCAAAAAGGAGCAATCAAGTTTATTTACAACACATAAGACGCAGGTGACACAGTGCAAATACTAGCTTATACAGACTTAATTAACCCAGGGACAGAACAAACAAAACAAACTCACGTACACAAGAAGGGTGGAAAGGCAGGAGGTGGATGGCTGGAGGGAGAGGAAGGTCCAAGGGGGTCCTGCAGCACAACCGGCGCGTTTAGCAGCCGCCGTTCCTTCGCGGCCCTGCTCAAAACCGCCGTTCAGGCCCCAAGCTGCTGTTGTGGCTGCTGTGGACGTCGCGTGCTTTGCCAGGCCTCGTCGGACTCGTCTGGTCCAAACCCTCCACTCTTTCTTGGTCCACTCACTCCTCACCACCGACTCCTCACCGCAACCAACGCACCACCACCACCGACTCCTCACCGCAACCAACTGACCACTGACCACCTCACCACCGACTACACTGACTCACTCTTCTTGCGCGCACGCCTTTATAGCGCCTCCAGCGATCAAGCCGCCGGCCTTCAGGACACGCCCATCGGTGTGCTCACCTCGGCCCTGGTTGGTCATGCGACCCTCTGGCTCCGCCCTTGATAACGACGGGCGGGCACGCCCCTCTTCCCCGACCCGAGCACTTCTTCAATGGTGGTTTTGGAGGGGAGGTAATTGGCAATCGAGGCTCGGCAATGACGAAAGGGGATGTGAAAGGAAATGGAGATTTTGAGGATGGGAATGAAAGGGGATCTATTCTCTTTCACTGGTGCAATGCAGTACTTCAATTAATGGGAGACACAGCCTTACCCTAAAACACAGAATAAGAGATAACTATCAAACAGGGGTATTCTATTATTTGGCTGATGTGTATGCTTGTGGACTAATTATGGGATGCCCTTTCACCTTTACACAGCTCCGGAGGCAGGGGGCGCAGAATAAACAATAATAATAACTCACACATAATCAAAAAAAAACATACAGTCCTTATATCCGCAACAATATATATACATACATGTATATATATATATATATATATTGTGTGTGTATATATATATATATATATATATATATATATATATATATATATATATATATATATATATATATATATATTGTGTATATATATATATTGTGTATATATATATATTGTGTATATATATATATTGTGTATATATATATATTGTGTATATATATATATTGTGTATATATATATATATATATATATATATATATATATATATATATATATATATATATATATATATATATATATATATATATTGTGTGTGTATATATATATATATGTATATATATATATATATATATATATATATATATATATATATATATATTGTTACGGATCGCGGACAAGATGTTATATTGACCGAGCGGTGGTGTATTACCGCGACCTAACAGTTCCCCCGATTCTTCCCCAACTCACCCGATTCACCCCAAACTTTGGCCGTATCGCACCGCAGCTGCCCAATCTGGAAAACTCTAAAACGACCGAATGCAAAGAGGAAAAGGAATAAGACGAGAAGACGGACAGAAGAGTAATTGGGTTTATTATTTACACATATAAGTAGGAAGCAAGCAGTCACGTTTATTTACAGGGACATGAGACGCAGGTGACACAGTGCAATCTTTAGCTTATACAGACTTATTGTTACTACCCAGGACAGCACGAACAAAACAAACTCACGTACGCAAATGGATGGAAATTGCAGGCAGGAATGACAGGAGGTGGGTGGCTGGAGGAAGTCCCGGAGCTGGCTGGAGTTTGATCCCGCACGGGACGTCGGGCTGGACCTCGACGGCTGCCGATGCCACCGATCCTGTCGTGTGCGCGGGGTAGCGGGTCGGAGCTGCTTGGTGGAGCCAAGCCAACGCTGCTGGTGGGGGGCCTGGCGTGACGGGTTCTCTCGCGTGACGGGTTCTCTCCTCTCTCTTTTGTTTGTCCAACCACTCTTTCTCCAACGCAACCACTCAACGCAACCACTGACCACCCCTGACGACCAACTCAGCTCTTGTCATGGACCTCTCCACGCGCTCTTGCTCTGACGACCCAGCTCCTTCCCCTGTACTCGTCTCTCCTCTGTAAAAGCTCATCTCCTTTGGACACGCCCTGCCTTGGGTTATATAGGCCCCGCCCCTCAACCTTTGCGAACCTCCCCGATCGCTCTTCCTCCACCCTCTCTAACCAAACCCCTCGTGCTCGGTTGGTTGTTCGGGGCTGGCTCACTCCTCCCCTCTATGACGAGGTGGAGACACGCCTTTCTTCCCCAACCCTGCCTCGTGGTCAATGGCGGATGAAGGGAAAACCGCCCAACATGCAGTTGGCAATGCGAATTGCAATTGACGAAAAGGGGGGAATGGAAGTGTTGGGAGTGGGAATGAAGGGAATCTATCTCTTTCACTGGTGCAATGGAGTATTTCAATTAATGGGAGACACAGCCTTACCCTAAAAACACATAATAAGATATAACTATTGAACAGGGGTATTCTATGATTGGCTGTGGTGTGGATGCTTTATGGACTAATTATGGGATGCCCTTTGACCTTTACACAGCTCCGGAGGCAGGAGGCGCAGAATAAACAATAATAATAATTCACACAATCACAAAAATATACAGTCCTCATATCCGCAACACTGCACCCTCCTCCTCTTAGGCACGTCCCGGGCCTACAACTTTTATTTAGTGTGACACGTAGGTGTAGTTCCCTCTACTTTTAACCTGACCCTGAGTGCGACAGTTTTAAAACATAAATAAATGTGTCCCGCTGCTCCATTGCACCCTGCCTAACAGACTTACGCCCACAGTTAACCGAATTACGGAATTGTTCTCAAACTATACATTTACGGTGGGGAGCATTATTTACAGTGACGTTATTTCTTATTTACAACGCAACCCAGGACCTGTGTTTTTTTTTTCTTTTTAGGGAACAAGAAAAAGAAATTCCTGTTGGGAGGGAGGAGACAGCACGCATTGCATCGATGCACCAGTACCAATACCACCAAAGCACCCAAAAGCACCACAAAGCACCAAAAGCACCACAAAGCACCAAAAGCACCACTCGGTGCACAGTCACCACGGTTCATAATAAACACAACAAAACAACTGGTGGTGGTCTTCTCTTTCTCTGCTGGGCCGATGTTCTTCCTGACGTCTTCTGGCTTCATGCGGCCTACTTGGAAATAATAAAAAGCACAACTTGTGTTCATTTTTATTTAGGGCCTCAGGGGCCAACTAAGGGTGGTCCACCTGTTTGGCATAGGTGCCGCCTTACCGAGGTCCGCAAGCAAGATTCCCTGGCCACTATGGCCGGTCTCCAACAGAGGTGCCCTGCCCCAGAACCTGGGGTCCATCAAGTGGTACTTGGCCGCAGAACAGCGGTCCATAAAGTGGTACATCAACGCAATGCATGCTGGTTCTGAGAATCTCGTGCGCACAATGGCCATCTCACGCACGCTCCCCTCGGCACCCAATGGCGCACAGGTCCTCAAGTGGGAGACAAAAGGGGGGAAGACAAATGAGCGAGGGGTAAGGTCACAAGGGTACACGTCAATAAAGGCAATGCAGGGTGAAGTGCGTACGGAGAGCGAAGTGAGAAAAACTCGTCCCTACCGTACGTCACCCCCCCCCCCCCCCCCCGTCACCTACACTACCCTTGCCCTTACCCCATATTTACAAGAATTTACACCTTTACAAATTCGTCACTACGTCTTGTCTTCCCCATCTTTCCCTTCTACACCAAATTCGTCTCCAATCCCTCTACTTCAAAATTTGCCATCACCAATTCATCATCAATCCTCATAAGGAGGGAGAGATGGAACAACAAAGCACAATGTCACACCCACGTCATGATGCGTCTCACATTCCAAACATCTGCACAATAAAATAACAAAACATGGCATGGTGTGGAGGTACGTCATCTCAGGTGAGTGCATGTAGATGGTGCGAGGAGACTTCAATCCTAACTATCCTCTAAATGACATTAACACACTTTACACTACCCGGGGTCTTTCCCTGCCAATCCATTGGCCAACTTACTCTATGGGTTCTAAAAACCAATTCCCATTGACCAAACTGTGGTGCTTCTCAATTTGGGGTCTCACTCCCCCGATTCATCTCCCGGTGCCCTCGCACAATTTCTGGGCTGTGACGTGTAGCTCTCCCAGCAGGTCTACCCACCTGCACACCTCCACCACTGTAGTTGCCACCCGAGCTTACCTGCTCCTTAACCTAACCTATCTACTGGGGAAGGCCCCTCCTGGCTCTGTCACCCCTTGGTGCCCTCTGGCACTGGGCTACCCGGGTCCGTCCTCCGGATCCTCGGGCCCCATCCACAACTACCGGCTCCCAGAGCCCACCTGCGGCCTCACCTGGCCGACATCCACACAGTGGTGGAGTGCCAAAACCAACTACACACACTAACAGGCTACACGCCCAGCCATTTCCACAACACTAATGCACCCATCCAAATACCATTCTGTCACCCGCACCACAGATGCCAATATCCAACCACAATTTACCTATACCCTCTACCTAACACTTACACTACCCGCCCCGGGTATTCGTGATGGGGGTCCACTCTTCCCCCATTCACACCTTCGCACCACCCACTCCACTCCATCGTTTCTACCATACTCACTCCACGACCATCCAATCCAATACTCCACTTATTCCACACTCCATGTCTTCCACACAACCATTTATTCCATTCACCTGTTGGTGCACACCTGTGCACTCACACCTGGTGCCACCTGCACCCTTCTCTCCCCCAAGCGCATTCGCGCTGATCCACAACACTCACTACTCCCTCACTGCTCCACACACCTGTCCAGTTCCTACACAGCATCCTCTCATCTACCTACTCCCCTCTGAAACTTGCGCTTCCCAGTCGTCCCTTTAAACTATTGCGCTCCCTCGTCATTATCATCCACTCTAATCTACCTGCGTCCCCTCTACAGGTATCCTTGTCACTAACTAACCTTAACGTTGCCTAATGTCATCTTCGCTAGATCCCTACACACAATATCCTAACCCACCCGGGCTAGTTTTCACTGCCATCAACCCCATAAGCTAGTGCTCCTTTGCCCCCCCCCTGTGAGGGATGACAGAGTTGCCATCCCACCACATGGGGGGCGTTCCCACTATCACCCCCCCCCCAGTCCTCTGACGCTACGAGCCCCCGTCGCAAGAGGTACTGGGTCCTGCCTCGGCATCTAGAGCCGAGGCGATCCATGAGGGCGCCTGCTCGCCAGCATAAGGTCTTATCCGGTCGGCATGGACGATCCGAGGGGGGGCCCGTGGCCCCATTTTGATTTTAATGACCACGTCACAGATTTGCGACAGGACGACTCCCGGGCCTTGCCAGCGGGAGGTGAGTTTTGGGCACCTGCCCTCTCCGCCTCCGGGGATTAAAGAACCAAATTTTCATCCCCGGAGCGTATTGACTCCCCTGGCTCCGGTCGTCGTACCTACGCTTCATCTTGGCCCCCGCCAGATGGAGCTGGTGGCGGGCGAAGGCATGGACCCGCTCCATGCCTTCCTCCAGGTGACGTGCGTAACCCTCCCTCGGCGGTGTATCCGTGGTGTCTGGCACGGGACCGCATAGCAAGTCGGCGGGAGCCCGTAACTCCCGCCCATACATAAGCAACGCTGGACTGCATGCGGTGGCCCCGTGCTGGCTAGTTCGGTAGGCCATCAACAGGTACGGGAGATGTTCGTCCCAGTCGTCCTGACGGGTGGTGGTGAACAATGCCAGTTGTTGGATCAATGTTCGATTGAACCTTTCCAACATCCCGTCAGATTGTGGCCGCAAGGGCGTGGTCCTGGTTTTCCGAATTGACAGGAGTCTGCACACATCTTTTAGCAATTGACTTTCAAAATTTCGACCCTGATCGGTGTGCAGCTCCTGTGGAATCCCGTGCCGACATACAAATCCTTCTACGAAGGCCTGTGCTACCACCCCTGCTTCTTGGTTGGGGAGGGCATAGGCCTCCGGCCACTTGGTGAAATAGTCCATTACAACGAGGATATACTTATTACCTTGGCGGGTGCGGGCAGCGGTCCTAGAATATCCATAGCCACCCGCTCAAGGGGGGCCCCCACCTGATGTAATTGGAGGGGGGCCCTCATCCTCCGTGCTGGTCCCTTTTTGGCAGAACAGGCGTCGCATCTCCGACACCAGTCCTGTATGTCGCGCTCCATATTCACCCAATAGAACCTCCGGCGGACCCGAGATATTGTCTTTGTCCTGCCCAAATGGCCGCCGGAGCGGGTACCATGCACCTGTTGCAATATGACGTTCTTGAATTTGTCAGGGACTATCACCAGCCAGGAAGTTCTATCAGAGGGAACCTCCACCCACTTGCGATACAAGATGTTGCCTTTCAATTCCAGGGTCTGCCACTGAGCCCAATACGCCTTTGTTTGCGCCCCGAGGTGGGTGACCTCTTCCCCCTTTGGTCTTTGCCCCAATTTGACCCATTGGAACACCGGCCCCAGAACAGGATCCTCCTGCTGGACCATGCTCCAAGCCAACTCTCCAAATTCCTCGTCCGCGGTTAGTGGCAAAATTGGCCCTCTCACCCGGGTTGCCCGGACGACGAGAATCGGGGCGGAATCGCCCAATTGCTCCCTCTCCTCATGTCTCGCACAAAATTTACAGTTTTCCCCCAGACAAGGACGCCGAGAGAGTGCGTCCGCATTACCATGGGCCTTCCCGGCCCTATGGGCCACATCAAAATCGTACTGCTGCAACTTTTCCAACCACCTTGCAATTTGGCCCTCCGGTTCCTTGAACCGAAGGAGCCATTGCAAGGAGGAATGGTCAGTTCTAACCAAAAATTTCCGCCCGTACAGGTACGGGTGGAAATGGTTCATGGCAGCCAGCATAGCCAATAACTCTTTGCGAGTGACACAATAATTTCGCTCGGGCCTACTTTAGGCCCGACTATAGTAACCAATCACTCTCTCCCCGCCCTCCTGTGTCTGAGACAAAACTGCGCCCAATCCTTCCTGGCTCGCATCCGTGTCCAGGGTAAATGCCCCGTTGCTAGTGGGGTAAGCTAGAAGGGGTGCGGATGTTAGACACCCCTTCAATTTTTGGAAGGCCTCGTGGCACTCCCGTGTCCAATTAAATCGCGTCCCCTTCTCCGTAAGCCGGTGGAGGGGACGGGCCAACTCCGCAAATTTCGCCACAAAGCGCCGGTAGTAGGAGCAGAGTCCCAAAAATCCCCGCACCTCCTTGATGGTACGTGGTGCGGGCCACTCCTCTACCGCTTTAATTTTGTCTGGGTCCGTTTTTACCCCCTCGCGGCCGATCACGTGACCTAGATAGGCCACCTCTCTTGCAAACAAAGTGCACTTACTCGGGTTCAGCTTCAACCCTGCCTGTCTGAGGCACCCGAACACCTGGTCCAAATTAGCTACTGCCTGGGGGAACGTTTTGGCATGTACTAGGACGTCATCCAGGTACACCAGGCATGATTGCCATGGCATGCCGCCTAGTACATGTTCCATCAATCTTTCAAAGGTGGCGGGGGCGTTACACAAACCAAACGGCATCACAGTAAACTGATACAGTCCCTTACCTGTGGAAAATGCCGTTTTCTCCTTCCCTGCCCTATCCATCTCCACCTGCCAATACCCACTCTTGAGGTCCAAAGTTGAGAACCAATTTGAGCCCGCAACGGCATCGAGGGTGTCATCAATCCTTGGCAGGGGATATGAGTCCTTGAGTGTCACGTTGTTTAGCTGGCGATAGTCCACGCAGAACCGCGTGGTCCCATCCTTCTTTTTGACCAGCACAACAGGTGACATCCAAGGACTTCCCGAGGGCTCGATCACACCTGCGTCGAGCATTTTTTCAACCTGCTCGTCAGCTTCCGCCCTTTTGCTCCAAGGGAGCCGTCGGGCGGCCTGACGAATAGGCCGGGCCTCACCGGTGTGGATCTGATGTTTCACCAGGCCCGTACGTCCAATATCCTCGGTGGACAAGGAGAAGAGGTCCAAATGGGACCCAACCAGTTTGTGTAAGGCCTCCCTCTGGGTACCTCCCAACTCTACACTACTACGATTTACCATCTCGCAAATGGGATCGGGCCAATTCCTAGAACTTATTGAAGGCTCCCCCTGGGGCCGGCTCGGCTGGACGTTCTCGCCCCTCACTGACGCGACTTCTCTAACTGGGGTGCAGCCAGCTACCTTCGTGCCCCTCACTATAGTGCGTGGTTCTGTGCTAATATTAATTACTCGGACGGCCACCACCGGCCCGTCCGTTTTTACAAGGGTACGGCCCACGATTAAACCAGGTATGGATAGCGCTGCCACCGGTTCGACCAGGCCGCAGGATTCCTGCCATGTCGGGCGAGCTGACCATCGGGCCGGCACTATGGCCTCGGCCCCCGGAGGGATGGTCACGGCCTCAGGAGCCTCCAGCTCCACCCTCTCGGCCATGCTCACCCCCTCCAATGGTAGCTCTTCCACTCCCCATCGCAGGATCCCCCGACTCAAGTCGATTTTACAACCGCTGGCAGTCAACAAATCCAACCCTATTAAGCATGGGTCGCACACCTCCGCCACCCAAACCTCTATCTCTTGCTTTACCGATCCCAACTTGAGGGTCACAAAACCACGCCCTATGATCGGAGCCGTTGCCCCGGTAGCCAACTGCAAACTATGATTTTCCAGACGCTGGATTTTACCCCAGCCGCCTGCACTCGAATTAAGGACCACGGGGCTGATGATCGTGGCGCTGGCTCCCGTGTCCACCACGGCGTCTACCACCACGCCGGCAATTTTGCACCGAATTGTCAAACTACCCGTCCCAATTCGGCCACAATGAATGACCTGTCGCGTCAACGAGGGCTTCTCCCCATCCCCTACTGCCGAACACCGCCCTGCATGCCCGGCACGTTCTAGTTTCCCGGGCCCTGGCGGGGGGGTGTCTGACGTCGGCTAGGCCGATCTATACGGGGCGGAGTTGAGGGCATCGGTTGGCGGGAAACGTCCCGGCGCAGAGCTCGACACTCCCATGCACGGTGACCCATCCGAGCACAATTATAGCACCTCACCTGGTAAGGTGCTTGCCTCCGGTATTCCAAATTCCCCCCCCCCTGTATGTCCGAATTGGGGTACTCTGTCGGGGACTACCGGGTGCCACCGCTGGGGCCGCCTGCCATGGTCCAGGTCCCGCCAGGCGCCGATCCACTAACCTCTGGACCATGCTCTCCAGGTCAGGGCCCCCGTCGGGGGCGGGCCCCCTTGGGGGGCCGCCCCCCATCACGGGCCCCATCTGACGCACCGCCACTGTGTGGCGCTCGCCTCCCCGGGCCAGGGGCCTCGCTGCTTCCCAACGGGCTGCAGCGTCGGCCGCCTGACTCACGGTTTGCGGGCGCCGCATGGCGAGCTGTTGCCGGAGCTCCAGATCCGGAAGGGCCTGAATAAAGTGATCCAGCGCCAGGCTTTCCTGGGAACTCGCTGCCATGTCCGCGTGTGCAATCCCGACCGCGCAGCGAATATCGTGAGCAAGTTACCCGATGGTCTCCTGGGGCTTGCGTTTTCGCTGCGCAAGTTGAGCTTTAACAAGCTCGCTTTGCTGTTCAATGCCGAACCGATTAATTAATGCCGCACGGAGGGCTGACAGGGTGAGAGCACCCGGTGGTAAAGCCGTCAGCACCTCCGCCGCCGCACCGCGCAGTGCCCCCACCAGGTGTACTCCACCTTCATCCGGATTCCAACCGTTGCCTTTACACACGTACTCAAACTGCGCCAGGTACGCCCTCAAATCACTCTTGCCGTCATACGGCGCGAGTGGGACCTTGTGGGCGCCCGAAGGTCAGACCCCGCGCGTCACTCCTTGCGGGATCAACGCGGGACCAACCCGTTCGGGCTCCCACAGTACGCTATTCCCGGGGGGCTCCCGCACGTCCCCCGTCCCTCCAAACACTACCCCTCCTGGTGTCGATGCCTGGGTCGCCCCTCCGCAACCCGCTACCCACGCCATACCCCCACATCCTTGCTCACCAGCACCCCCTCACTCCCCATAGCCAAACCTCCTTGCACACCTCCCCTGTCCATCCACTCCGGACCAGTCATACATCTTACCATTGGTCCCTCACGAACACCCGGGTCTACACCACCCCCCAAGCCGACTGAATCTCCCCTCACATCATATACATTGCCACTCACCTCCGTACCTCGTCGTCGCACCTCCTCTGCCACCTGCAAACTTTTTATTTGGTTAGTGAGCACCTCATCATGATTTGAACACAGGCCTTGTACATATTCCATGACTTCCTCCTTTATCTCCCTCTTAGTTTCCCTCCGTCTCTTCTTAATTTCACTCACCCCCTCTTCCACCTCCTCGAATTTTTCCTTTACCTCCTTCATCTCCCGGTGCGCCCCCTCTATCTCTTCCTCTAACGCCACCTTAACCGTTTCTATGTGCGTCCTCACCTCTCGGTCCTTCGTCTCCATTACTTCTGTCACCTCCTCCAACTTCTTCGTCAACCCCTCATGTACCATCTGACATTCCTTTTGTGTTGCTATTAATTCGTTTTTAATGTCCTTTTGTGTCGCTTTTAAACCCCCGATGATTGCAGTGTTCTTTTCCACTTGGTCCGCTAGTTCCCTTTGTCCGACTGTCAGCTGTTCTACTCCCTTCGCCAGACCCTCTATTCCCCCCTGTAACCTAGCCGTATTATTCCTCACCTCTTTCTCCATACGCTTCTCACCTCGCTTTACCTCCTCGCGTAGCCCCGAAACCTCCTCACTTACACCTCGTCGTATCCCCTCTTTCATCTCCTCCATCTCTTTTGTAGATGCCACCCTCATCTGTCCCAATTCATCCCTCTGAGCATCCAGTTTACTTTCTAACCCGATTTGCACCTCCTCTATCTGGTTCCCCATCCGTTTGATTTCCCTGGCAGATTGTTCCCCTATTTCCCGCAATTTGTCTTCCATCCTATTTTCTAACCCCATTAACCCATTTTTCACCTCTTTTATCCCGTTGTCTAACCCCTCAAAATTATTGTCTAACTTCTCACCGGTACCCCTCGCTTCGTCCCTCATTACCCCCATTTGCTCATTCTGAGCCTCCATCCGGTTCCCCATTTGTCCCATACTGCTTTTCAAACCTCTAATTTGGTCTCCCAATTGCTCACTATTCTTTTCCATAAGGGCCTTCATTTGCATCATAAAAAGGTTCAAATCCACCGGTGGCGCTGCTACGGTCGCGGGCGCGGTCGCCGTGGCCATGTGCGAGGCGCCATTTTCCGCGCCCGTAACCTCGTGCGCGAGAGCGCCATTTTGTGCGCCTGATACCCACTCAACCACATTGCCAATGTTCTCCTCCTCTCCTTCCTCCACATACATTTCCCCGAGGTCCTGGGTCGATTCCACCCCATCTATCTCTAGCTCACCCACCGGCATCCGATCGCCTTGACCAGCCATGGCGCGATTTCAAAATTCGGGTTTTATTTCTTTAAAACACAATTTTTCAGCAGCTCGTAATTTTGAGCGCGTTAAGCGCGCTTCGGGCCTCGTATCCCACTCCTCGACACCAATTGTTACGGATCGCGGACAAGATGTTATATTGACCGAGCGGTGGTGTATTACCGCGACCTAACAGTTCCCCCGATTCTTCCCCAACTCACCCGATTCACCCCAAACTTTGGCCGTATCGCACCGCAGCTGCCCAATCTGGAAAACTCTAAAACGACCGGATGCAAAGAGGAAAAGGAATAAGACGAGAAGACGGACAGAAGAGTAATTGGGTTTATTATTTACACATATAAGTAGGAAGCAAGCAGTCACGTTTATTTACAGGGACATGAGACGCAGGTGACACAGTGCAATCTTTAGCTTATACAGACTTATTGTTACTACCCAGGACAGCACGAACAAAACAAACTCACGTACGCAAATGGAGGGAAATTGCAGGCAGGAATGACAGGAGGTGGGTGGCTGTAGGAAGGCCCGGAGCTGGCTGGAGTTTGATCCCGCACGGGACGTCGGGCTGGACCTCGACGGCCGCCGATGCCACCGATCCTGTCGTGTGCGCGGGGTAGCGGGTCGGAGCTGCTTGGTGGAGCCAAGCCAACGCTGCTGGTGGGGGGCCTGGCGTGACGGGTTCTCTCGCGTGACGGGTTCTCTCCTCTCTCTTTTGTTTGTCCAACCACTCTTTCTCCAACGCAACCACTCAACGCAACCACTGACCACCCCTGACGACCAACTCAGCTCTTGTAATGGACCTCTCCACGCGCTCTTGCTCTGCCGACCCAGCTCCTTCCCCTGTACTCGTCTCTCCTCTGTAAAAGCTCATCTCCTTTGGACACGCCCTGCCTTGGGTTATATAGGCCCCGCCCCTCAACCTTTGCGAACCTCCCCGATCGCTCTTCCTCCGCCCTCTCTAACCAAACCCCTCGTGCTCGGTTGGTTGTTCGGGGCTGGCTCACTCCTCCCCTCTATGACGAGGTGGAGACACGCCTTTCTTCCCCAACCCTGCCTCGTGGTCAATGGCGGATGAAGGGAAAACCGCCCAACATGCAGTTGGCAATGCGAATTGCAATTGACGAAAAGGGGGGAATGGAAGTGTTGGGAGTGGGAATGAAGGGAATCTATCTCTTTCACTGGTGCAATGGAGTATTTCAATTAATGGGAGACACAGCCTTACCCTAAAAACACATAATAAGATATAACTATTGAACAGGGGTATTCTATGATTGGCTGTGGTGTGGATGCTTTATGGACTAATTATGGGATGCCCTTTGACCTTTACACAGCTCCGGAGGCAGGAGGCGCAGAATAAACAATAATAATAATTCACACAATCACAAAAATATACAGTCCTCATATCCGCAACAATATATATATATATATATATTGTTACGGACCGCGGATAAGGTGTTGATTTGCCGAGCGGATGGCGGCCGCGGCCCGAAACTATTAACAATGACTAAGACCCGATTCCTTAAACGTGGGCCAAATCATGCCACAGATATTCAATGGGGAAAAGACAAAGGCGACACGGATGTGAAGAAGAGGAAGACAGAAGTAGGAAATACGAATATAATTTTTTGCTATTTACAACCAAAAGAAACCAAGGAGAAGGAAGGATAATAAAATAATTTACAGAAGAAATCAAGGAGACACAGTGAAAATTCGAGCTTATCTACACAGGCTTAACTTATACCCCAAGACAGCACAAACAAAGACGGACTCACACGAATGGGGAATTTGCAGGCAGGAATGATCGCAAGGAGGAATAGCTTGGCGGGGGAGGAAGGTTCAGCGGGGATCGGTCGGGCTGGAAGCGGACAGCCGCCGTCAATACGCGAGCTGGGATCGCCAAAACCGCCGCGGTTCCAAACTGCACGGCCAAGCTCCTCCAGTGCACCGTGCGCTCTCCAAAGCTGCTCCTTCGGACTCTTTCTTGGCACCTCTGTGCAACTCTCTCTTGGCGCTTCTCACTTGGCACTTCGCACTTCGCACTTGGCACTTGGCACTTCGCACTTGGCACTTCGCACTTGGCACTTCACACTTGTTCTTTACGCACTTGGCACTGCACACTTGGCACTTGTTCTACTTGGCACTTCGCACTTCGCACTTCTGCCGTATCTCTGACTCTCCTTGCACTTCTGCCGTATCTCTGACTCTTCTTTCGCACTTCTGTCAAAGGCTTCCACGCGCGCTTTTTATAACGCCGCGGGCAATAAAGCCACCGGCCTCCAGCACACGCCCATCGGTGAGCTCGCCTCGGCCCTGATTGGTCGGCACGGGCCCTCTGGCTCCACCCTTGATGATGATGGGCGGGCACGCCCAGGATTCGGCAGCTCCCCCCCCTTCTTCTCCAAGCCTACCTCGTGGCTAATGGAGTCGCAGTGAAAACCGACCAGCAGCTGCGGCGAATGCAGTTGGCAGGAAAGGCTTTGGGAATGGGAATGAAAGGGGATCTACCTTATTTCACTTGGTGCAATGGAGAATGTCAACTAGTGGGAACGGAGCCTTAACCTACATAGAATAAGGAAATAAACTACCAACAAGCAGGGAATCTATGATTGGCTAACGTGATTGTTTATTACCTAATTACGGGACGCCCTTTTGACCTTTATACACAACTGGAGGAAGGAGGGCGATATTTTTACAACAATTTACACAACAATAAAAAACACAATCCTCATTTCCACAACACTGCACCCTCCTCCTCTTAGGCACGTCCCGGGCCTATTACCTTTACGTTTAGTGTGGCACGTAGGTGTAGTTCCCTCTATATTTAACCTGACCCTGAGTGTGACAGTTTTAAAACATAAATAAATATTTCCCGCTGCTCCATTGCACCCTGCCTAACAGATTCACGCCCACAGCTAACCGAATTGCGGAATGGTCTTCAAACTATACATTTACGGTGGGGGCGCATTATTTACAACGACGCTATTTTATTTACAAAACGCAACCCAGGACGTGTGATTGTTCTTTTGGGGGGGGAGACAGTCTGCTCTGCATCGGCGCACCACGAAGCACCCAACAACGCACCAATACACCATCAAGCACCAATCGGTGCACAGTCACCACAGTTCAATAAAAAATAAAAACAACAAACCCTGGTGCTGGTCTTGCTCTTCGCCTCCCTCTGCTGGCTATTGTGATCTTCCTGGTGTTGTCATCTTCTTTGCTGGCGGCCTATTTGAACATGAAATAAAATGCACCAAACGTGTCCATTGCTTTTATTTATGGCCCACAGGGGGCCGACTATGTATGGTTCACCTGTGGGGCATATGTGCCCTGTGGCCAAGGTCCGCCAGCAAGATCTCGGGCCTTCATGTCCGGTTCCAGCAGAGGGGCCATGCCCCAACCCATGGGGTCCATAAGTGGTGCTCAGCCACAGAAATGTGGTCCATAAGGTGGTGCATCGATGCAGACAGCTGTGGTTGCGAGAGTTTCGGGCGCCCAATGGCGGACTCACGCACGCTCCCCTCGGCGCCCAGTGGCGCACAGTCCTCGTGTGGGAGACAAGAGGGGGGGAAAAGACAGATGAGCGAGGGGTAAGGTCTCAAGGGTACACATCAATAAAGGCAATGCAAGGTGAGGTGCATATGGATACGGAGCGGAGAAAAGCTCGTCCCTACTGTACGTCACCCCCCGTCACCTACTCTACCCTTGCCCTTACCCCATATTTACAACAATCTACACATTACAAATTCGTCACTACTGTCACGTCTCCCCCATATTTCCCCTATACCAAATTCGTCACCACAATCCCTCCAACCAAAATTTGCCATCACCAATTCATCATCAATCCATCATCAATCCTCATAAGGAGGGAGAGATGGAACAACAGAACAATGTCACACCCACGTCATGATGCGTCTCACATTCCAAACATTTGCACAATAAAATAATAAAAACATGGCATGGTGTGGAGCTTTGTCACCTCAGGTGAGTGGATGCAGATGGTGCAAGGAGATTCTTAATCCTAACTACTTTCTAAATGACTTTAATACACTTTACACTACCCGGGGTCTTTCCCTGCCAAACCATTGGCCAACTTACTCTATGCGGTTTTAAGAACCAAATTCCCATTGACCAAACTGTGGTGCTTCTCAATTTGGGGTCTCACTCCCCCGATTCATCTCCCGGTGCCCTTGCACAATTTCTGGGCTGAGACGTGTAGCTCTCCCAGCAGGTCTACCCACCTGCACACCTCCACCACTGGAGTTGCCACCCGAGCTTACCTAGCTCCTCACCCTAACCTATCTAATTGGTGAAGGCCCCTCCTGGCTCTGTCACCCCTCGGTGCCCTCTGGCACTGGGCTACCCGGGTCCGTCCTCCGGATCCTCGGGCCCCATTCACGACAACTCTACCGGCTCCCAGAGCCCACCTGCGGCCTCACCTGGCCGACATCCACACAGTGGCGGAGTGCTCAACCAACTACACACACTAACAGGCCACATGCCCAGCCATTTCCACGTCACTAATGCACCCATCCAAACTCCATTCTTCCACACGCACCACAGATGCCAATATCCAACCACAATTTACCTGTACCCTCTACCTAACTCTTACACTACCCTCCCCGGGTATTCGTGATGGGGTCCATTCTTCCCCCATTCACACCTTCGCACCATCCACTCCACTCCACAGTTTCCACCATACTCACTCCATGACCATCCATTCCACACTCCATATATTCCACACTCCATGTATTTCACACAACCATTCTCCATACACCTGAAGTTGCACACCTGTGCAATCACTTGGTGCCACCTGCACCCTCCTTCCTCCCTGGACCATTTGGGTCAACACAACACACATCACCATCACTCCCTCATGCACTGCTCCATACCCTGTTCAGTTGCACACCTGTGCAATCTCAATACAACTCACAATCATTTACTCATGCCCTGCTCAATACACTTTCGATCCTCACACACACGGCATCATCTCATCTAACTACTCCCCTCTGAAACTCACTCTTCCCAGTCGTCCCTTACTTTATTGCGCTACCTCGTCATTATAATCCAAACTAATCTACCTGCGTCCCCACTACAGGTATCATTGTCACTACCTAAACCTTACCGTTACCTATTGTCAATCTCTAGGTCCCTACACACGATATCCTAACCCTCCCGGGCTAGTTTTCACTGCCATAAACCCCCAAAAACTAGTGCTCCTTTGCCCCCGCTGTGAGAGATGGCAGAGTTGCCATCCCACCACATCGGGCATCTTCTACTATCAATTTTGCACACCAAATTCCAGCCAATTAAAAATTTGCCAATCATCAAATTTTGATTTTCTAATTTCGGGTCCAAAACACTATCCTCATCACACGTCCACTCACTTGAGCCTCTCGGTGCGCCAATTCACTTCTACAGCCCGGCTTCGCACAACTGAGCAATGAATGCGGGTTGCTTGGTGCCGGCGGTTGGATACGTCCGGCATTCGGTGCAGGGACGGGGGCTTACCCGGGCCGAGATCCCACGCACCATCTTGGCACGGAGCCGTCCAATGGCCCGATTTCGCCCTGCCGGAACGCCTCGACAAAAGGGGGTCGCCATGACGACCCTTCCTACCGGGCCGCCCGGTCCGCTTAGTGGAGCACGCACGCGGCCGGTCAGAGCGCGGCCCGACGTGGATCCCGCACGGCGGTTCTTTCGAAACCGCCGCGGTCACGATCCCCGCGGCATGCAAAGCTGCCCGGCACGCACCGAGGGCCCGCTTCGGCCAAACGTCGTTCTAACCGCTAACCCGGTTTGCGTCGATGCTCCACTTGCATGCTTACACCCCGCAGCCCGTTCCTTGCTCATACATCCAGCCGTCTCCATGCTCTTTGTCAATGCACCTTCCCTGACACACCCAGGTACACTCAATCCGCTTACAGACTTTGTCACACACCTGACCACCGCATACCTCTGCACACACTCGTCGTTCGCACACCTCACCAACACACCTTCGCGCCCCCTCCTCGGTCACCTTTTCTGTGACAACCACAGGTGTGCTCTCACTTGCACACCCAATCACGTGCCTCACTACCAATTCCAGTGTGCATTCCCACACACGCTCTACCATTCCAGGTGTGCATCCTTCCATTCCAGGTGTACATCCTCTCTCACCTGCCACCACCAACTCACGCTCCGTTTCACTCTCACAACTCTTACCACCACACTCGGTCACGCATTCACCCTTACTCTTGACAGTGCACTCTGTACCCATACACTCCTCTGTTACACACCTTTCTCGCACATCCTCTTGCGCACACTGTTCCGTTACACCCTCCGTAACACTCACCATCCCGCGCTTCCATGTGCCCCCCCGCACACGCGCTACGAGCAACTCACTCTCTACAGCACACTCACTCCTCGGCGCGCACTTTTTCCTCACACACCCCATAGTCGGACATTCTCGCACACCTCCTCTGTCCATACACTCCGTACCTGTCACACACTTCACCAGCGGCCTCTCATGAACACCCGGGTCCAAACCAACCCACAAGCCGACTGAAGCTCCCCTCACACCATATACATTTCCGCGTATATCGCCACTCACCTCAGCACCTCGTCTCCGCACCTCCTTCGCCACCTGCAAACTCTTTATCTGGTCAGCAAGCACACAATCACGATTTGAGCACCGACCTTGTACATATTCCATCACCTCCTCCTTTATCTCCCTCTTAGTTTCCCTCCGTCTCTTCTTAATTTCACTCACCCCCTCTTCCACTTCCTCTAACTTTTGCTTCACCTCTTTTATTTCCCGGTGCGTCTCCTCAATTTTGTCCTCTAAGGCCACCTTGACCGTTTCTATGTGCGTCCTCACCTCCCGGTCCTTCGTCTCCATTGCCTCCATCACCTCGTCCAACCTCGTTGTCAGTCCCTCACGTACCATCTGACATTCCCTCTTCGTCGCTATTAAGTCATTTTTTATTTCGTTTTGTGTCGCCTTTAACCCTCCTAGTACCGCAGTGTTCTTTTGTACCTGCTCCACTAATTCCGTCTGTCCCACCGTCAGCTGTTCCACCTCCTGCGTCAGGTCCTCTATTCCCCCTTGTAACTTTGCCGTATTATTCCTCACCTCTTTCTCCATACGCTTCTCACCTTGCTTTCCCTCCTCACGTACCCCCGAGACCTCCTCGCTTACACCTTGTCTGATCTCCTCTCACATTTCTCCCATCTCTTTGGTAGATGCCACCCTCATCTGTTCCAACTCATCCCTCTGAGCATCCAATTTACCTTCTAGCCCGATTTTCACCTCCTCTATCTGGTTCCCCATCCGTTTGATTTCCCGGGAGGATTGCTCCCCTACTTCCCGCAATTTGTCGTCCATTGTGTTTTCTAACCCCCTTAACCCATTTTTCACCCCCTCTATCTGATTCTCCTGGGCAGCCATTCTATTTTCCACCCCCGTTAACCCATTTTTCACCCCTTTTATCCCGTTGTCTAACCCCTCAAATTTATTGTCTAACACCTCAAATTTATTGTCTAACCCCACAAATTTCTTGTCTAACCCCTCGAATTTCTTGTCTAACCCCTCAAATTTGTCTAACTCCTCCAATTTGCTGTCTATCTTCCCAATTTGGGCACTGGTACGCCTCACTTCGTCCCTCATTGCCCCCATCATTCTGCTTTCCATTTTTCCATTTCCCTGCTTCTTTTTTCGTTGTCGCACTTCGACTCTGCCATGTATTCGCTGAACCGTGCCATGAACTGCTGCATGTTAAACGGCTGCATGTTAAAGCCCGCTGGTACAGCGGGCTCGGCTATCGCGCGCTCGTGCGAGGTGCCATTTTGCGCCTCTTCAACCACGTGCGCGAGGGCGCCATTTTGCGCGCCTGAAACCTCCTCAACCACATCATTTCTCTCCTCCATTTCTTCCCCCTGGTCCTGGGTTACCCCTAACCCCTCTTCTATTTCCCCCACCGGCATCTAATCACCTTGACCAGCCATGGCACGATTTCCAAATTTAAGATTTTAAATAAAACAAAATTTTGGGCCACCCGTAATTTTGAGCGCGCTATTCGCGCTTCAGGTCCGAATCTCACTCCCAGGCACCAATTGTTACGGACCGCGGATAAGGTGTTGATTTGCCGAGCGGATGGCGGCCGCGGCCCGAACTATTAACAATGACTACGACCTGATTCCTTAAACGTGGGCCAAATCGTGCCATAGATATTCAATGGGGAAAAGACAAAGGCGACACGGATGTGAAGAAGAGGAAGACAGAAGTAGGAAATACGAATATAATTTATTTGCTATTTACAACCAAAAGAAACCAAGGAGAAGGAAGGATAATAAAATAATTTACAGAAGAAATCAAGGAGACAAAGTGAAAATTCTAGCTTATCTACACAGGCTTAACTTATACCCCAAGTCAGAACAAACAAAGACGGACTCACATGAATGGGGAATTTGCAGGCAGGAATGATCGGAAGGAGGAATAGCGGGGGAGGAAGGTTCAGCGGGGATTGGTCGGGCTGGAAGCGGACAGCCGCCGTCAATACTCGAGCTGCGATCGCCAAAACCGCCGCGGTTCCAAACTGCGTGGCCAAGCTCCTCCGCTGCACCGTGCGCTCTCCAAAGCTGCTCCTTCGGACTCTTTCTTGGCATCTCTGTGCAACTCTCTCTTGGCGCTTCTCACTTGGCACTTCGCACTTCTGCCGTATCTCTGACTCTCCTTGCACTTCTGCCGTATCTCTGACTCTTCTTTCGCACTTCTGTCAAAGGCTTCCGCGCACGCTTTTTATAATGCCGCGGGCAATCAAGCCGCCGGCCTCCAGCACACGCCCATCGGTGAGCTCGTCTCGGCCCTGATTGGTCGGCACGGGCCCTCTGGCTCCACCCTTGATGACGATGGGCGGGCACGCCCAGGATTCGGCAGCTCCCCCCCCTTCTTCTCCAAGCCTACCTCGTGGCTAATGGAGTCGCGGTGAAAACCGACCAGCAGCTGCGGCGAATGCAGTTGGCAGGAAAGGCTTTGGGAATGGGAATGAAAGGGGATCTACCTTATTTCACTTGGTGCAATGGAGAATGTCAACTAGTGGGAACGGAGCCCTAACCTACATAGAATAAGGAAATAAACTACCAACAAGCAGGGAATCTATGATTGGCTAACGTGATTGTTTATGACCTAATTACGGGACGCCCTTTTGACCTTTATACACAACTGGAGGAAGGAGGGCGATATTTTTACAACAATTTACACAACAATAAAAAACACAATCCTCATTTCCACAACAATATATTGTGTATATATATTGTATATATATTGTATATATATATCGAGTATGTGTGATCACTTACGGTACCACCTTTTAAACGTAAGTACCATTTTACAGTTTATGAAGACACATTCATGGTCTTTTAGCACGAACCACAAATGTCAGATGTTGATGCTGCTATGGATGTTCTGGAGAGAGCATGAACCACAAATGTCAGATGTTGATGCTGCTATGGATGTTCTGGAGAGATTCGTCATTCTTCTTTATGACCGAACAAGTTCTAAACACCATGTTGATGAGCTCAGGATCGACCTATTCACATGGAAAGGCAGAGACATGAGCAACATTCCACCGACCAAGGGTGCTCTACTTCAACACACTAGACGAGCAGTATACCAGGCCGGTCACATCTGGAGTCAGGCGTGAAGCAAAGGCTACGCCTCTACAATCAGGCGGATGGGGATGGACTCGTAGTAGTGATGGAAACTGGGATGTTCTTTGGAGCAGTCTTCCTGAAGCCAGCAGAGTTTGCAGAGAACTTATTCGATGCGGTTGTACCAAAGGCTGTCGAACAAACTGCAAATGCACAAAAGCAGCTCTGCCGTGTACAGCTTTGTGCGAATGTGGGGGTTCTTGCCATGATTAGTTAATGTGATATCTGGCATTTCACATTTTATGGTAAGCCTAACTGACTCATGGCACATTGGTATCGACAACAATAAGTAACTCGGCTTCGTATTCGTTTTGACTGTTATTTTTTAAGAGCACTATAAGTTTAATTTACGGTACAGGTATCTTATATTTCATCAATACAAAATAAAGCAATACAAAGACCTCCAAATGTTGTCTCTATAAACTGGAAAAGGGCACTTATGTTACAAAAGTGGTACAAGACGTGATCACACATACTCATTATTGCCGTCTTTGAATTATATGACCCCAAAAACCTATATATAGACACCAGAATTAAGATCCTAGGCCTCATGGTTGCTGAGTTATGTGGTATTTTCGTGTCATGTGGCGGCCATTTTGAAAGATTGCCGCCATAGCAATCACAGGCCAAAACTGGGATGGCACTATATCTAATTTTGTTTCTTATGGCCTACTGAATATGTGTACCAAGTTTGATGCTTTTATCAAGAAGTGCACGATTCGTCTCTATATTGCACCTAGCCACTGGACTATTGAGGCACGGTTTGCAAGCCACCATCTACAATTCTAATAGAAGAGAAATAATTATTACTCTTTCATGGAAAATGTTTTTCGAGTTTGTTTTATTCTCAAAAATAGACTGTAGTGAACACACATTCGTGTTAAAAGATTGGCCTTTAAAACCAACCATTGTGAAAGGAGACAGACATCTGTATATAAACTGATATTGTTTTATATGGTAGATTCCATAACAGTTAAAGCTGGCATTTTAGTAAAAAAAAAAAAAACGATTAGTTGTAAAACGATTTCACTTTCCTCCAAACGTGCAAGTAAACATTTTTTTTATTGACTACCGCTACATTAAAAGACATGTGAAAAATGAGCTGCAAATTTTAAAGTTAATCTACATCGCTCCTTGAAGCAATTCCATAATTTCCGAGTAAGGTGTGTTCCCTTGTGCTTGTAGTATTATCTGGTTTCATGGAGACAACACAGGCTTCAGTCATACATCAAAGGACAATTCTTTAAATATGGTCTTTGAACTGTATTTACCGAAGTTTGTATAATTGAAAGCTTGTGACAAAACTGTAATAAAAGATACACCTACTTCTACAAAGGTCCCCAGTTTTAATCAAACTTTTGTAAGGGTTGCTTAAGGGGGAGGTCCAATTGGCTAAAGTCTTTTCATGAAATGTATGGTCAGGCCTCGCATGTGCATGGAGATGGTTGGGGCAGGAATTTGTAATTTGCTCAGGGTACTGGAAATTATGTATGTAGTTTCTGCATAGAAAGCAAATAACTATTTGGGGGAGAAACTCCACCATAGACCCCAAAGGGCGCAATTTTTTTAATGCCGTGAAGAAGCTTTGCTACAACACTGGTGGTGATGGTTTTGGTCAGGTTTCATCAGAATTGCATGTGAAGTTTCTGAGAAGAAAGCAAATACCTATTTTGGGAGGCAACCCCCCCCCCCCCCCCCCCATACTTCCCCTTAGGGCCCGACTTTTTGAATGCCATAAACAAATTTTGGTAAATCACGGGTTGTGGTCAAGTTTCATCGGAAATGCATGTGTAATTTCTGAGAAGAAAGAGGGCAACACCTATTTTGGAGGGCAACACCCCATTCCCGTAGCCCCCCTCAGGGCCAGAATTTTTTTGATGCCGTGACAAACTTTGGTACATCACGGGTGGTAAAGTTTGTGGTCAAGTTTCATAGAAATAGTGTGTGTAGTTTCAGAGGAAAAAGCAAAATCCTATTTTGGGGGTCAAACCAGGATTACACTTTCGTGATCAGGCCTTTGGTGCTCCTATGGTTGGCAGCGTGTGCCCCGGAAGCATTGACGGAAAGAGAGTGGCAATTATATGTATGGGAAAATTGCATACTTGGTCCAGATCGCCCAGATAGCTCAGATAGCAGAGCGCTGGTGTGGTTTTCCAGAGAACCTGGATTCGATTCCTGGTCTGGGTGGGTACATTTCCCACATATGTCAATAAATTAGTTGTAATCCTGATCGTTTATTTAATTGAATCTACTATTCTTTTTTCATTCTGAGTTTTCATATTTTGAGAAATTTGAGAGATTCTTTCATGTACTTCAGGCAATCCTCCTAAAAAGGATAACAGGAACCACGTTGTATAACTTGTTAAGGCTCATCATAAGGAATTTAAGGAAATGTCTGCAGCAATAGCAAGTAAGTGAGGTTCTGAATCTGTGCACAGCAAGTCAGCCAATCAGCAAGTAAGAGCACATGTCTGCAAGATAAAATCAGCGCAATTCTGGAAAGATAGAGTCAGCACAAGTCTCCACAATAGAGTCGGCACAAGTCTGCACAATAGAGTCAGCGCAAGTCTACAAGATAGAGTCAGCGAAGTCTGCACAATAGAGTCAGTGCAAGTCAGCAAGATAGAGTCAGTGAAGTCTGCACAATAGAGTCAGCGCAAGTCAGCAAGATAGAGTCAGTGCAAGTCTGCAAGATAGAGTCAGTGCAACTCTGCTGGATAGTCAGCGCAACTCTGCTGGATAGTCAGCGCAACACTGCAATATAGAGTCGGCACAAGTCTGCACGATAGTGTCGGCGCAAGTCTGCAAGATAGAGTCAGTGCAAGTCTGCTGGATAGTCATCACAAGTCTGCAAGATAGAGTCGGCGCAAGTCCGCAAGATAGATTCGGCGCAAGTCTGCAAGCCTGAGTCGGCGCAAGTCTGCAAGATAGAGTCAGCGCAAATCTGCAAGATAGTCGGCGTAAGTCCACAAGATAGATTCGGCGCAAGTCCGCAAGAGAGTCGGCGCAAGTCTGCAAGGTAAAATTTGACGCAAGTCGGCAAGATAGAGTCGGCGTAAGTCTGCAAGATAGAGTCGGCGCAAGTCTGCAAGATAGTCGGCGCAAGTCTGCAAGATAGAGTCAGCCCAAGTCTACAAGATAGAGTCGGCGCAAGTCTGCAAGATAGAGTCGGCGCAAGTCTGCATGATAGATTCGGCGCAAGTCTGCATGATAGATTCGGCGCAAGTCTGCACGATAGAGTCGGCGCAAGTCTGCACGATAGAGTCGGCGCAAGTCTGCACGGTAGATTCGGCGCAAGTCTGCAAGATAGAGTCGGCACAAGTATGCACGATAGAGTCGGCGCAAGTCTGCAAGATAGAGTCGGCAAGATAGAGTCGGCAAGATAGAGTCGGCGCAAGTCTGCAAGATAGAGTCGGCGCAAGTCTGCAAGATAGAGTCGGCGCAAGTCTGCAAGATAGTCGGCCCAAGTCTGCAAGATAGAGTCGGCGCAAATCTGCAAGATAGAGTCGGTGCAAGTCTGCAAGATAGAGTCGGTGCAAGTCTGCAAGATAGAGTCGGCGCAAGTCTGCAAGATAGATTTGGCGCATGTCTGCAAGATAGATTCGGTGGAAGTCTGCAAGATAGAGTCGGTGCAAGTCTGCATGATAGATTCGGCGCAAGTCTGCAAGATAGTCGGTGCAAGTCTGCACAATAGAGTCGGCGCAAGTCTGCACGGTAGATTCGGCGCAAGTCTGCAAGATAGAGTCGGCACAAGTCTGCACGATAGATTCGGTGCGTCTGCAAGATTGAGTCGGCGCAAGTCTGCAAGATAGATTCGGCGCAAGTCTGCAAGATAGAGTCGGCGCAAGTCTGCAAGATAGATTCGGCACAAGTCGGCACAATAGATTGGGCACAAGCCTGCACGATAGATTCGGCGCAAGTCTGCAAGATAGAGTCGGCACAAGTCTGCACGATAGAGTCGGCGCAAGTCTGCACGATAGAGTCGGCGCAAGTCTGCACGATAGAGTCGGCGCAAGTCTGCACGATAGAGTCGGCGCAAGTCTGCACGATAGAGTCGGCGCAAGTCTGCACGATAGAGTCGGCGCAAGTCTGCAAGATAGAGTCGGCACAAGTCTGCACGATCGAGTCGGCACAAGTCTGCAAGATAGATTCGGCACAAGTCTGCACGATAGATTCGGCGCAAGTCTGCAAGATAGAGTCGGCGCAAGTCTGCAAGATAGAGTCGGCGCAAGTCTGCACGATAGATCCAATATAAGGCAACAAGTAGTCATCAACTGCCCCAACTTTCAACTGTAATGTAATGAACAGAATGCAACTTTGAACAGAATGTAATGAATATCACAATGACGATTTATACTGTCAGGCAAGCTCTGAATCAACTCTACTGTTGACGATAGCAAGAGGATCTATGGCTGACTGTACACGTACGCCACAACCATATATACATATACAAATTTGCACACAATATTAGAGTTAAATAATACAACAAAGTTTAAGATGCAAAGGCATTACTGATGTTAGGTGATTTGAGAAACACGATTTTATCAAGATAAACGAGATTAATTTAGCCTTTCTGTGATTAAGAATGTTTATTGCTGTTCACCATAAACTTGAGTCAACCGGAAATGTTTATTTCATGAGCTTGCTGGACCTGTTTTTCATGCAAAGCCTGCTGCAAAGCTAATAATACCAACAGAATCCTGTGGGCATTTGGACATCCATTGGACATGCAGTGATTAAGATTGCTCATAAGTGAAAAGGTCGTAAATAACAATAATGATGATTAAAAAAGCATCGTTGTAGTTGGGAGGTTGAAAAATGAAGGCACCACCTACGATAGTACAGCTGCTCAGCAGACAAAGGTCACGCCCGATTTTTGGACCACCGAGCGGTATCCCCCAAGAGTGTGCAGGCATCGTGTGCCAGGTGTCAAATGTCCTCCGAAAGAGGGGAAGAGGAAAGGAGGGTTTCACGATCATGTCACAGCAATAACCAGATTGTGAGACATCGTTTTTATCGCTACCTTCATCAGATATGCTGGGAAGCGTGCATGGTAGGTGATAATGAAACCGACATCGTGCCACCATTTGATTATTGAGATCCCCCCCCCCCCCACCCCCCCATTTCCCCTCCCCAAATCCACTCCCCTCCCACCCGTCCCCCACTTAACACCTACACAATATGTCTGCACACTCACGGATAAAGAGCACTCGGTGGTCGAAATATTGGTAGCAGTACTGGCAGACTGGCTTACTAGGTAACAGTACTAATTGGTGATGCCTCCATTTCTCAGAAATAAATAATTTGGCCCTACTAAAACAAACAAAATGTATAATTATTCCTCATATTGACATTTAGGTTGACATGTCAAGTCCATGTAAAGTTGTATTTTTTTTTTTCTCCTGATGTCTTTGAAGATGTAGCAGATATGTCATGTTTTGAGTGCAGACACTGATTCCCATTCCTTGAGTGGTCACCACAGTTCCGCTTGATGAGTTTACTTTGAAGAAACTGCTTTTGTCTTCTTGCCAATTATTGTACGATAAATTAGCAGAGAGAGAAAGATCTTTGGTGGTGAATGAGTAATAAGTGTTTATTCATCCATTACGGCCTATGACAGTATTGTTCTGTTTCAAAAGGCTCGTTTCTCAAGAGGATCTCTGTGTGGGTTTTAGTTTTTTTTAACTATGAGATGTTTTATTTATTTATTTCAGCTGTACTGGGCTAGCAGGATGGCCTTGGAGGTATGCACACTCATCTCTAAGCTGTCTTTCCTGGGTTTGAATCCTCACCCAGCTATAAACATCCTGGTGTTTCAGAGACAGGGTGATTCCTCAATGTGTATGCTGCCCCTCCGATGGACGACGTTAAGCGGGGCGTCCCATTTGCCCCATTAGTTTGTGGACGTTAAAGATCCCATGGTGTACTTCGTGAAGAGTCAGCGAGCTATTGCTGGAACCCTGAACAAATTACAAATTCCTGCCCTAACTTCCTGTGTTGAGTGGTGGTTGACCCGTTCAGGATTGTAACCCTGGCTACAGAAACTGCTTCGGCAGAACCGACGCTCTGCATAGAGCAGTCCATTGTCTGATATTTTGTGATTGAGGTCGGAATCATACGTTGAATCATCGGTGAGTCCTTGTCCTCCTTGGGTGTGACTAGATTCAGATCTGGCTATAGGGGAGGCAAAGTTACCTGGCCAATTGCCCATATAGGGCAATTATGCTGCCCATATAGCCTACATGTATGTTGGCAGTCAGCTGAATTGAAGTGAAGCTGCCCCATTAGCTCTCACTAATCAGGCTCCATTCCGATAATGGTGCTGGTCAATTTGTAAGAAAAGGGATTAGGGCCTAGAGTGTCAAGTGTAGAGGAGCCTGGATAAGACGATGTTTAGCACCTGTACAATTGATCTTTAGACTGGGCATCTTGAGAAGGTCGGTCATGCTGCAACAAGGAGTTCTGGTAGAACATGCGGCCCCATCCACCATTTACCTTAGAGCTTTGGAAGTGTGGTCCTTGGCCTATTCAAAACCATTTATGTTGGATGGATCGAGTACAGATGTGTGGAAGTTTAGGTCAAACTGTTGCTCCAGTTCAGTGCCAATAAAGTCAAGAGATATGGTCTCCAGTGGAGGTTTTAGGTTTTATTGAGGTAACACAACTCAGGTAAAATCCCAATGCCCAGTGGCAATGCACATGTGCAGTAGCTGCCTCTTATGTTTTCCTATAGAGTAATTAACAAAGACTCACATGAACTACAAACGAAATCGGTCAGGGCCACAGTATAGCAGTGTGAAAAGAACACTATTCCTAGTAAGCATATTAAAGCCCCACAAAGTACACAAGTGAGCACGGAGACTATTGTGACAGGTACTACATCGACACTTGTAACTGAGACTGAGTGGAATAAAACTGACGACACTAAAGTTGTCTAGGTCCTCTGCTCGACTCCATTAGCCACTCATCACTACACTGCCACGTCTGAGGGTGGCATGAACACCACGACCTCCTCAATGGTGGAGAGGCAGGATCCTTCTGAATGTCTCGTTCAGCAGTCGAGACACCACTAGTGAGTGTAGAGTATCTGGTAGTCTGACAATAGCTTCTGGTGGTGCGGGCAGCATAACCAAATCCGATAGGACAGGACCCACTGCATCCCCTAAGACCTCCTGTTGTAACACCGATTCTGGCATGGACACGGCAGAGCCTGGCGTGTACTGTGAGAGGTGGTGAGTTGAGACAGACTCAGATTCAGACTCGGACTCCGCTTCTGACCGAGGGCACTTTACTGCGTCTACTACTGCGTGAGCCGTACTCCACTGAATCTGCACCTTCAATGATAATTTTCCTCTTCGAAGTTCACACAAAAATGTTGTTGGTAACCAAAAATGGATTGCCAACAAGCACTTCCACATCAAGTTGCTTGATAAACAAGGCGTCAATTTGAAGTGGTGGGTTTACATGTTCTACTTGTTCTACTTCACAAACATATTGCATATCAACCTGTGAGTGTCAGTGAGGATGGAAAAAAGGATATTTATAACACATAATTGTTGCTGTCGTGGCTGTGGTTGTTGTTGTGTGTGTGTGTTCCTCTCTGTACTTTTTGTACACCGCTCCTTTCCTATGCTATCTCCAGGCGCTGCATGACGTCATTGCCGGGCACCAAAGGGGGTTCGGCAATGTCGCACGCTGAAAGGGCGTACTCGGTTTTCACTCCGGTTTCTTGTTTTCTTGTTTGTTTGTCTGGGCGATATATCTCAGCCATCCTTTGAGTGAGGAAGCTGAAATGTGCGCACAATAGTGAGCAAGTGCTTTGGCAAAAACATATTTTTTGTTTTTTGATTAATCAATTAATTGATGAGTTACTTAATTATTATCGATTAATTATGTACTTGCAGTATATATTTGCCTTCTCTTCTGTGCATTATCTCAGGCACCTTTTGAGTTAAGAAGCTGATAATTGGACATGACGATGACCAAGTGATTTGGCTGTAAAGGCTATTTTTTGATTTATAGATTATTCAATTAATCGATTAATTATTTAATTATTCAATTCATGAAGGAATGAATGAATTTTTTTAAGTTACTGATTTGGATGAAAGGGTGGTGGTTTAGGTATTCTATAAGCCAATTGATTAATTATTTTATTATTTTATGATTATTATTTGTTTATTTTCATTATTAATCATTTATTTATTTTCTTTCTCATCTGGGCAATATCTCAAGTAAATTTTGAGCTAGGAAGCTAATATTTGGACATGACAGTGACCAAGTGATGTGGCTATAAAGGATGTTTTTGATTGAATGATTAATCAATTAATCAATTAATTATTTATTGATAAATCAATTAATTATTTGAGTAATGACTTTTTTTTTTTTTAAGTTACAGATTCGGATAAAGTGGTGGTGGTTTAGGTATTCTATTAGCCAATTGATTGATTATTTAATTATTTATGATTATTATTTATTTATTTCCTTTCTCTTCTGGGCATTACTTCAGGCACCTTTTGAGCTAAGAAGCTGATATTTTGACATGACAGTGACAAAGTGATTTGACTGTAAAGGCTATTTTTGATTTATAGATAAATCAATAAATCGATTAGTTATTTAGTTATTCGATTAATGACTTAATTCATTATTTTTAAGTTACAGATTTGGATGAAACATGGTGGTTTAGGTATTATATTATCCAATTGATTAATTATTTAATTATTTTATGATTATTATTTATTTATTTTCATTATTAATCATTTCTTTATTTACTTTCTCTTCTGGGCAATATCTCAGGCACTTTTTAAGCTATGAAGCTGATATTTGGACCGGACAATGACCAAGTGATTTGGCTATGAAGGATATTTTTTATTTATTGATTAATCAATTAATCGATTAATTAATTTATTGATCAATTAATTAATTGTTTATTTTTTTCGATTAATGACTTATTTCATTTATTTTCAAAAGGTTATAGCTTTGGGTGAAGCAGTAGTGGTTTAGGTATGCTATGAGCCAATTGATTAAGAAAATATTTTATGATTACAATTTCTTGATTTTAATTATGCAATTAATCAATTATTGTACACCTCTTTCTCCAAATACAGTCTCTATGCGCTAGAGGATGTTATTTATTTATTTGGCATGGGGAGTGGTATACTTTGAATGTATCTATACTTGTTTTTTCTCTTGCTTCAATAAGTATTACTATATTTCCTTTGTGTGCTTCTTTCGTGTCCTTCTAAAGGATTTCTGCTGCAGTAGAATAATAAATGTTACCGTTGAAAACGTTAATTAAAGCTCGAGTTCCCGCTTCTTCTTCCTCAATTCTGGAAAAACTGGCTTTTAAAACAGCAAATTTTGTGATTTAAATGAACTTTGTGATTTAAATGAACTTTGTGATTTGTGAATTTTGTGAAAGTAAATTGATTATTACTATAGGAAATCACGTTGTTGACTCCTACTCACCGCTAAAGATGAAAGACTTTGTCCAGTCTGAGCGGTGTCCCAGAAGCTGTTTAAGCTTAAGTACATGGGAGTACTATCATTTTACTCAGCAAGAAATGGCATACCACCAGCAGGCCAATCCGACGTCGTGTCCACGTTCACTAAATTATCTTTCCATTGGTACTATTTGTTTTATTCTATGACAGGAGAAACTCTTTAGAATAAAGTGTGACAGACAAAGAAACTCGGCTCCTTTTATATGTAGAAAAGTATGATTATTTTAGAAATACATTTATTGCCCTTCGCTCGCAAAGTGAAAAGCAGGGTGAGGCATTCGGTTTTGTCCATACGTGCGTGTGGCGTGTGTACGTGCGGCGTGCATGTCTGCATTTTTAAAATTCATTTTCTCAGCAGCTGTTTGTCCAATTGACACAAAATTTTACCATAGGCCTCCACCTGTATAATTTTTTCATAATTATGTCGTCATAGATCACGTGGTACAGACGCCATCTTGGAAAAACGTTACACCTCCATATATCTAAAACTGCTCAATGGAAATAATTGAAACAAGGCTCATTTTCAAGAACTCCACACAGAGAATAAGATATGTTGATGATTATGTCATTGGTACCTTAATTATGACATCATAATTCGACAAGTTCAACGCTCGATCCGATCAATATGAAAAAAAACATTTTCCTGCAACTGGTAGTCCAATGGACACGAAATTTTGACAATAGAAACGCCTCCTCCTGTAGATGTAGATTTTTAATGGTAAGTATGACGTCATAGGTCACGTGATATAGGCGCCATCTTTGAAAAATCGAAAATCGTTGCACCTCCATATCTCCGAAACCGCTTCATGGAAAAAATTGAAACATGGTGTGTTGTCAAGTACTCCACACGGAAGAATAAGATATGTTAATGATAGTCATTGGTCCCTTAATTATGACGTCATAATTCGACAAGTACAATGCTTGATCCAATCAGTATGAATGTTTTTTTCTCTGCAATTGTTGGTCTGGTTGACACGAAATTTTCACCATCGGAGCGCCTCCGCCTGTAGAATTTTAGTGATAATTATGACATCCTAGGTCACGTGGTACTGGCACCATCATATAAAAACTTCGCAAATCTACATCTCTGAAAACGCTCCATGGAAAAAATTGAAACATGGCTCATTGGAATGAACTCCACATGGGGAAAAAGTGTTAACGATTACGTCATTGGTGCCTCAATTATGACGCCATAATTCCACAGGGACAACACTTAGTGTGGTCAGTTTGAAATTTATTGAGCGTGATCTACGCAACAATTATATTAGAGAATGTAAATGTATGATATCATCGCTCATGTGGTCTGACAGCCACATTGAATCATAGACAAAAACCCTTCAAAATCAGAAGAGTTGGCTCACACCAAGTTGACTGCGCAGAGTAAGTATTCTATAAATACCATCTAGTTATTAAAGTGATTACGGAATTTCAATTGACTGAGTAAAATTACTCACCCATACATATGTATATACTAGCAAAGGTACCCGTCAATGATGGCGGGGGTGCGTAAATGTCTCACCTGAAATGAGTAAATTCCTTTGGAGTGTGTATTGATAGAAATGGGAATTCAGTGTAAATATTCAGTAAACAAATGTCGCAGTGGGTGCAGCTGGTAATCTCAACAACTTCGTTCCATTATATCAGCTAAGATTTGCAATCCATACTTGTTGTACCCCCCGAAGTACTGCTTGGGAGTGAAGGTGATATTATGAAAGCTCAGCGGGGAAACGGGTTTAGGCATGTTTTGTGCCGACAGCCTGATGGAAGATCACAAAAGTTCTTTCCATACCAACCAACCACCTCCAGGTACCTATACCTTTCCACATCGTTTGTTCAGCTCCCGACCTTCCCCTCTCTCTATATTCACCATAGTTTTGCTTTCAGCAATTTCCCACAGCATTTCATTCTGGTTTCCCATTCGATGATCCATAGATCAGTAGTTTCAGGTTCACCATTAGTTTCACTTTGAGATATCAGTTTAGATTCGTCATCGCAACTTGTGATTGAACGCAAATAGTGCACGTATGTGTATATGTGCAATAGTGCAATAATCGTCAAAACCGAATCTGGGAGGAAATTTTTTCGAATTATCTAAGGGGTCTAAAGTTTTTTTTAGGGTCATAAAGGGGTCTAAAGTGTTTAAAGAATCAATGATCTTAAAAGGGCCAAATGGGGTCTAAAGGTGTCTCAGGAAGAAAGAGCAAAAGGGGTCAAAAGTGTCCAAATTATCTTAAATTGGCCAACGTGTCTTAAAAAGTCAATAGGTCTGAAAAGTGTCAAAAGGTGGATATGTCTCAAAAGGGTCGAAATGGGTATGAAAGGGTCTAAAGGGTGTTAAGGTCTAAGGGGTGTAAAAGGTATAAGGGCTTTAAAGGGGTGTCAAGGGTCGAAAGGGCTCGAAGGTGTGTAAAGGGTCTAAGTAGTGTAAGTGATCTAAAGGTGTGTAAATGGTCAAAGGAGTCTAAGGGGGTGAAAAGGGTCTCAACGGTAGAAAGGGTCTAAAGTGTGTAAAGGAGTGAAGGTGCAGCAAAGAAATTACCTCAAGTTCATAAATAAATTAACTCGAGAGTGCAACATGACAATAACGGGCCAAATGACCTTCTCATCACCATCACGGTATAAAACCCATTTTCAGGTATATCGTGGTTAAAAATCTGATGGTAGAAAGTTTTGTTGTGATTAACCTTGGGAGCTCAAAACAGTTTAATCCCAATCAAAAAGCAAAACAACAACTCACCTTGATGTGAGGATTAGTCAGGTTCACTATGTTTTTTCGTTCAAAATCATGGTAGATTAGCAAACCTATACATTTTTGGAAACGTTATTACATGGAAAATCTGAAAATCAATGTTTACATTTGCCATTTCCGACCAATTCGATTCGACCAATTCGACCAATTCGACCAATCGACCAATTCCATTCGACCAGTTCGACCATTCGACCAATCGCTTCGATCGACCATTCGACCAATTCGATCGATTCGATTCGATTCGATTCTATCGACCATTCGACCAATTCGATTTGCCAATCAATTTGACCGACCTTTGCTTGTGTGGAAAACGATGCGGACTATATTGTCGGATACGACACACAGGACAGTGATGACGAACTCTAAATGGCATATTCTGTAATCGTGTATGTTTGATGCCATTCACTGCCTGTGTATATTTTGTCATTGACTGCCTGTGTAGATGTGAAGTTATACTGACTGCATGTGTATATATGATTTTGCTGACTGCCTGTGTATGTTTGGTGATATGAATTATTGTGACACATTTTGATATTATTAACTGCCTGTACAAAATGATAACATGTATTTGATTATGCAACTTATCGCGAATATAAAGACAGTATTTTGCAATTCAAAACCTTTGATTCGTGTCTTACCATTCCCCATAGCACTAATTTGATACTTTCATTGGATTCCTTGTCCCTGAAAATATAGGTTTAGTATATTTTTTAAAGTTTTTAGGGTAATTAGAGGCAGAAATAGAACAAAATATGTATTTTACAGTGGCCATTTTGAAAATCCAAAATGGCTGCCATACAGGTATCTCTCCAAATGTAAACATTGATTTTTAGTTTCTTTATGCTATAACCTTTCCAAAAATGTATAGGTTTGCTAATCTACCATGATTTTGAACGAAATATAATTTATTGACATAGTGAACCTGACTAGATGAGAAAATCTTTGGAGGTTAACCCGTTGTCAAGTGGCGGTTTGTAGTTGGCGTCACGTGGGTCCTTTTTTCTACAATCTATTTTTCACATTTGAGAGTGAAGTTAGATGAGCAGTAAAATTACCTTTAAAACAATGTATAGGTTGTGTTTGTACTATTTTCGGTTTTTGAATAATTAGCGCATTTCAGAGGTCACGTGACTCCTTATTTGCTGAACTTACCGAACATGGTAACGTCTTAATTTAAAGTTGTTTCTCACATCTGATGACATATTTGATGATCGGAGCTCAACATCAAACTAATTATATCGATATCCGTGTTGAAATCCAATAAAAATTAGGCTTTTTAAAATCAAGATTTGTATATGTGGATCAACCTTCGGAGATCATGGCGACAGGTGGCGGCTCGAATGGTTTTAATTTATGAATCGTGAGAAAATAACTGTTAACTAAATAACCCCTATTTATGTGCAGGGTGGTAAAAGATGTTATCCTATAAAGTTTCGTGCCGATTAACCTTGGGAGCTCAGAGGAGTAGGTTCACAAAGAAACAAATGAAAAATCACTCAGAGAGTGACACTTGGCAAAACAGAACATATTAAGTAGCAAGACACTCAGTGGGGCATCCTTTTGACCTCAAAAATAATTAGTGGTTGAATTCAGTGACCTGATATGCAAACCGTCTTCAAAGTTTAAGTTAATCGGATGAAAATTGACTTTTAGAAATTCGGCCTATGTTGACCTTTTGGCCTACGTTGTCGTCAAAAATTGTTGGTGGTTGCTTTCAGTAAGGTGACATGAAAATCCTTTTTAAATTTCAAGCGAATCGGATGAAAATTGAGGATTTTAGAAATTTGAAATTGTTGTTGATCTTTGGCCCATGATGATCTCATCAATAGTTGGTGGTTGAATTCAGTTCGCCAACATGTAAACCCTCGTCAAATTTCAAGTCAATCGGATGAAAATTGAGGATTTTAGAAATTTGAAATGGTTGATGACCTTTGGCCTATGTTGACCTTTTGGCCTGTGATGATCTCAAAAATAGTTGGTGGTTGAATTCAGTTAGCCGATATGTAAATCATTTTCAAATTTCAAGTCAATTGGATGAAAATTGAGGATTTTAGAAATTTGGAAAAAGTGGTTGACCTTTGGCCTATGTTGACCTTTTGACCTATGCTGATCTCAAAAATAGTTGGTGGTTTAATTCAGTTAGCCGATATGTAAATCCTATTCAAATCTCAAGTCAATTGGATGAAAATTGAGGATTTTAGAAATTAAAAGTGGTTGACCTTTGGCCTATGTTGACCTTTTGGCCTATGTTGATCTCAAAAATAGTTGGTGGTTGAATTCACTTTGCTGATATGTAAATCCCATTCAAATTTCAAGTGAATCAGATGAAAATTGAGGATTTTAGAAATTTTTAAAAAAGTGGTTGACCTTTGGCGTACGTTGACCTTTGGACCCCAAAAATATATAGGATTTTGTGGGACCACGAACTCCACCATTTGGTAAGGTTTCGTGAAGATCGGTTTAAAATTGTGACCTGTAGGCAGTATAAGTGAGCGGACAGAAAAACAAACAAACACACAACACACAAAGCGGAGTGATCAACATACTTGCAAAAAATATATATTTTCTTTCCCAAGTAACAAACAAACAAACAAACGGACATTTCGCTTTTATATACAGTATATAGCAAAAGTACCCGTCAATATATATATATATATATCTACTGTATATACAGTCATGTGAAAAAGTAAGTACACCCCTACATTTATCACTACTTCAAATACCTAAAATTAGAATCAGGGGCACCAGCTCAGGTGCAAATGATTAGAACATCGTTAGAGAGGATCTTGGAGGAACCTGTCTTATTTAAACCTCAGACATTTAGTTTGGTTTGCTCTTTGTTGTTGAAGTGTGCAGCGTCACTATGCATAGATCAAAAGAGCTCTCTGAGGCCTACAGAAAGAAGGTTATAGATGCCTACGAGTCTGGGAAGGGATTTAAAAAGATCTCCAAACAATTTGAAATCAATCATTCGACTGTCTGGAAGATCATCGACAAGTGGAGAAGATTCCAAACAACTGCCAACTTGTTCAGGCCAGGCCGCCCCAGCAAGTTCAGCCAGCAAGCAGACCGCAAGATGCTGAAAGAAGTCTCTAAGAACCCCAGGATGTCATCATGGGACCTACAGATAGCTCTTGCCACTGTTGATGTCAAAGTGCACGAGTCTACCATCAGAAAGAGGCTGCACAAATTTGATCTACATGGGAGGTGTGCCAGGAGGAAACCTTTGCTGTCCAGAAAGAACATCAGGGCAAGACTTAAGTTTGCCAATGAACACCTAGGCAAAGACGAGCACTTCTGGAACAATGTGCTCTGGACACATGAGTCAAAGGTAGAGCTATTTGGCCACAGTACCAGAAGACATATTTGATGAAAACCAAAGACAGCATTTGACCACAAGAACCTGATACCAACTGTAAAGCATGGTGGTGGAAATATTATGGTTTGGGGCAGCTTTGCTGCATCAGGGCCTGGGCAGCTCACCATCATAGAATCCACTATGAATTCTTCATTGTACCAGAGGGTGCTTGAGGATAATGTGAAGCGATCTGTCGGAAAGTTGAAGCTCAACCGAAGGTGGACCTTGCAACATGACAATGACCCTAAACATACCAGTAAATCCACCAAGGAATGGCTGAAAAGAAAGAAATGGCGCGTTCTGGAATGGCCAAGTCAAAGCCCGGATCTAAATCCCATCGAGATGTTGTGGGGGATTTGAAACGAGCTGTGCATGCAAGAAACCCCTCAAACATCGCACAGCTGGAAGAATTCTGCATGGAGGAGTGGGCAAAAATTTCTCCCAGTCGATGTCAGAGACTGGTGGACAGTTATAACAAACGCCTACTTGAGGTTGTTTCTGCCAAAGGGGGCAATACCACCTATTAGAGCCAAGGGTGTACTTACTTTTTCCACAGAAGGAAATGGCATATCTGTTAATTTTTTGTTGAATATATTATTTCAATTGTTTTTTGTTCAATTACATCACCTTTATCTATAGATAGTTTAAATGAAGATCAAATATTGATATGTCCACATATGTTAAAAAGAGTTTAAAAAATTTAATGGGGTGTACTTATTTTTTCCACATGCAAAATTTGCATTTGTTTATTTAAATTATACAATGGACTACAAAATGTAAATGTTTCATGATATTTGTTATATTATATCACCTTTATCTATCAATATTGTTGAAATGAAGATCAAATAGCTGTATGTTGAAATATGTTGAAAAAGTCAAAACTTTACATGGGGTGTACTTACTTTTTCACGTGACTGTATATCTATATATATAAAGCAGTAAAGTATGTTTGTTTGTTTGTTTGTTTGTTTGTTTGTCCTCTTATAACTCGAGAACTACTCATCGCAGAGAAAAACCAAAGGCATATTCGGAATCAGTACGTCTCAGAGCAACTACAGCACACCTGTAAATTTAAAAAACTTCGGGTTTTAAATTAGCGCATTAGCGCTAGCAGAAGAGGGAGGGAATCGAAACATGGGCCACTGTATGTTCGTTTACTACGTACGCGCTTTGATGGGCGGGGCGTATGGCGTTCATGAAATGGTCGAATGCGGAAGTGCTTGAAGCCGTTGCGAGCGACTCGCACGATCTCGTCATGGTCCACAAGATTATCACAGAGACGTACAGCTTCCAGCATTACGAGATATGATCGAGACTAACTTTTGAGACCGGTCCCAGCCTTCTAGGCCCCGTGGTTGGTTCAGACGACCCCGACAAAGGACGTGTTGGATTTTATCGCGAACCGATTCGAGCGCCGACGTGCCGGCGAACAAACCAGTCATATCTTTTTAACGCGTGGTTTGACTTTTACAAAATAAACTTTTTCTTGAAGGGCTGAACTGTGCGCTCACAACGATACCGAGTTTGACCCTGGGGAGAGCCGTTTTGCGCCGGCAAAGGCGCCTTGTTTTCCGTGATGACCATGTCGTGCTGCATAGATTACCATAAATTATAATATATTACCGGCGGCGCGTTCTGTGAACTGGTACTCAATTTGCCGACCTCGGTAGGATGACAGGCTGAGTCAACCCCCCTGGTGTTAAGGGGGAGGAGGAGGGGAGGGGGAGGAGGAGGGGAGGGGGAAGAGGAGGAGAGGGGAACGGGGGGAGGGGGGAGGGGGATGAGGGAGGGGGGAGGGGGATGAGGGAGGGGGATGGGGGAGGGGGATGGGGGAGGGGGATGGGGGAGGGGGGAGGGGGATGGGGGAGGGGGGAGGGGAGAAGGGGGAGGGGGGAAGGGGGGAGGTGAAGGGGGAGGGGGGAGGGGAAGGGGAAGGGGGAGGGGAAGGGGGAGGGGAAGGGGGAGGGGGAGGGGGAGGGGAAGGGGGAGGGGGAGGGGGAGGGGAAGGGGGGAGGGGGAGGGGAAGGGGGAGGGGGAGGGGGAGGGGCCCTTCTTCCCCTGGGCACCCCCACACCCTCCCCTCCCCCCCTCCCCCCCTTCCCCTTCCCCCTCCCCCCTGCTCCCCCTCCCCTCCTCTTCCCCCTCCCTTCCTCCTCCCCCCCCTTCCTCCTCCCCCTCCCCCCTCCCCCCCGTTTCCCTCCCCTCCCTTCCCCCTCCCCTCCCCTCCTCCTCCCCCCACCCGGCAATGCCAGGTACTTCTGCTAGTACAGTATATATATATATATATATATATATATATATATATATATATATATATATATATATATATATATATATATATATATATATATTGACGGGTACTTTTGCTATATACTGTATATAAAAGCGAAATGTCTGTTTGTTTGTTTGTTACTTGGCAAAAAAAATAATTTTGTTTTGCAAGTATGTTGATCACTCCGCTTTGTGTGTTTCCTTCTTTCCGGATCACTCCACAACAGGAAGTTGATTTGAAGCCAGGATTTTATTTCAGTGATGCAGTTTGTCAGGATAGAGATAATCATCATTATCATCTTGGAAAGATGTCATTATCATGAAATAACATCATTATCATGAAATAATCATCTTTGAAAAATAATCATGTGGTCAAATGGTCAAATATATATATTACTGCAAATAGAAATTACTAACATCTCGCCTTTAGCGTTATAGTTGTGAAAACAACAACAATGGTCATGCAATCAATCAACCCAAATTCAGAAGTTTTGGATGGCAAGAATTCCCATTTCCTGAGTGGAAACATTCCCATTTTCCTGTCTTTCTGTTTTCTACGGACTCCTCTCCGGCCTTGCTCCCCCAGCTCTCTCTAGGCTCTGTCCCCCAAATATTCCTACAGGTCGCACAAGATCTGCCAGC